>NW_007087227.1:156358-185001 GCF_000164805.1 Carlito syrichta | reverse complement strand
ATTGCCAGTAGTTGATATCTGGCTGGGGAAGGAGGGGCATACCTCATCAACAAGGGTAACTGCACGGTGAATATTTGTATACCTAGCCCTGAATTGTACCCCACAATTTTAAATTAAAAAAAAAAAGAAAGAAAGAGATTGGCAGTAGTGGAACACTACCAGGGGAGGTACATCAATAAGGGTGCTTGATTTCAAGCCAGGCAAAGTGGGGACCAAAGGGAGGCACAAACTTTACCTGTGCAATGACCACTTATGTGCCTAACCCTGAATTGCACCCCACTCCTTTAAAATAAAAATAACAGTTAAAAAAAGAAGAAAAACTAGGAAGAAATGGACAAAAAAAGAGAGAAAAGAACACATGCTGACTTTAAAAACTAGTAACTGAAAGCTGCCACCCCCACATGCACAACAGAATGGCCCACACATCGTCCTCCTTTCCTGCTGAGGACATCACCATGTGCTGCCATTGACTGGGTGGGAGTCTTGTACTATTGAACTGGAATGGCTGGCAGCCTCCCAAGAAGGCCCAGCAAGGCCGGGGAAGGACTCTGCATCACTGGTCTCTCAGCCACTCCCACCCTGGCCCTACGCTCTGCATGGGTGTGATGCGCAGGTGCAAGCAGAGGTTGACTCACCGACGTCTCCCATGGGCTCTTCATCCCAGCTTAAAACCCCTGACCATCCTCTGCTGCTTCGGCCTTCCTCTTTCACTCAGTGAGGCCAGGACAGGGGAGTAAGCAGGAGGCTAAGGGATGATTCAGCTCCTGAACTCCCTGGGCCCTCTGCCAGACTTCCTGAAACACCCCATGGCTTTCTGTGTTGCTGGGGCCCTGCAGGCGGGGGGTGGGCTCTGGACACAAAGGCCACTAGGTTGTGTAGGCTCAGGCTCTGTCTCCCCTTTGGTCTGGGTTTTGATATCCTCTCTACTCCACCACTTGAGTTACTGACCAGGCTTCTGGTGGGCATTGCCCATCACTCCCCCGGGAATCGCTGACTGTCATTATTTTCTGCGTTGATGTGAATGCGTGCATATTGCCCAAGTGATGGCCTAGTGCTCTTTGGCTGGGCACAGGTTTTATGTGATCAACATTCTGTCCTGCCATTTAAACATCCCATTAGCACCAAGGCTCTGGCCTCCAAGTCCCAGTTGCGTGGCTGCCTCTTGTCCTGGAGGCAGAACAAATACCTGGTCAGATCACAGAAGTCTACAGTGCCTGCCCTAGAGATGTGGCTGGGGTTCTGGGTAGTGGGTCACACGATGGGGCCGGGTGGGGCGGGTGCTGGAAGACACCACCAACGGGCAACTTTCTGCAATTCTCACATTGTGTGTGCAGAATCGGCCACTGCTGGCACAGCCTAGAACCGGTGTCACCGTCGAACGCCCAGGAGTGCAGTGTTCATCAAGGGACTTAGTCTCTGTGAAAGCCTGTCACCCTGTTTGTAAAACAAGGACATGAACACCCACTCACAAGGGTTTTAAACATTGAAGTAATTAAATGGAGTAATGAGCGGGAAGCAGACAGGAGGGTTCCTGGGGTTCAGTGGGTGCCCAGGAGATGCTAAATCCTGCATCTTCCCCTGAAACCTATTCCCCCAGGCCTTCACGGTTCTTCTGCAGAGTCTTCCCCACTGTTGCCATGGGGCAAGTCTGAAGAGTGACTGGTAATGCTTCTTCCCCGACATCTACACCATCCCTGCGTCTAGAGCCCACTCCCCACGCCTGCTGGCAGCCACCACATAGCTCAGCTGGCTGTGGCTCACCTGGGATGGTGGTGTTGGCTCCAGAGTGGGTGGGTCCACTTCCTGGAGTGGTGTTCTTTCCAGAATTTTCTCTGACTTTGATAGTTGTGCGTCAGACAGTCCCTCGGGCTTTGTGGACTTCACCCATCGTTCACAGCTTTTGAGGAATGAAGTGATGCTGGGGTTGGCTGGCAGTTTCATCCCTTAAGGCAGAAAAATGTGGCTCCCCAGAGGTGCAGCACCCCAAAGTGTGACTCCCCAGAAGTGTGACACCCTAAAAGTATGGTGCCCCAAAAGTGTGACATCCCAAAGTGTGGCACCCCAAAGTGTGGCATCCCAAAGTATGGCAACCCAAAGTGTAGCACTCCAAAAATGTGGCACCCCAAAGTGTGGTTCCCCAGAAGTTTGGCTCCCCGGTGTGGTACCCCAAAGTGTGGTGTTCCAATGTAGTGGGAGTCACATGAACCCCAAGTGCTTCCACTCACATGCTCCCTAGCCGAGAACCTGGAGGCTGGTGTCCAGCAGGAGGCTTGATGGAGGCTCCCTGCCTCCCGGGTCTCAACCCCAGCTGCATGTAACATTAATAATGCTGGATCACTGGGTCCCATCTCCAAGGACTACCAAGGATGTCACAACAGATAAGAGTCCTTCTTCTTTCATATTTAGTGTGCTCATACGAATTGTGTTCCAAGGGCCAGTGAGGTGTGTGTCTGTGTGTGTGTGTTTGTGTGTGTGTGTGTACACACACATCTATTCATACACACACACCACACACGTTGGATGTGCATCTTATGGATGTTCACGTTGGTGAACTCCTGATCAAAACACCCTCTAACTCTTGTATTGATCCATTTCCTCACATGCTAAGACACATCCAGCTGCTGTGCCAAGTGCTATCCAAGTCTTGGCTTCATCCTCAGGGAGGCACAGTGGGCTTGCACTTCACAGGCATGTGCAAGGTGGTGTGATCTGACCAGGCGCCCATGAGGATGAACATTTAAACCCAGAAGGAAGGCAAGATCACTTGCTGACAGGCAAGAGACGACCCCCCGGTGGAGGTGGCAGCTGAGCAGGCATCCCTACTTCACGCATCCATGTGCCTTCTGCCGTGAGTGTATCCTAGCAGCCAGGCCCCAGGGACAGTACAGAAGCTTCACAGCACATGGGGGAGAGACCACACCACAGTGTGGACTGTAAGATGACAGCAGCACACGCAAAACGAAGACCCCATAACCCAGCCTGGGGTGTCAGGGCTGGTGCAGGAGGGGAGAGCTTGCCTTGTGCCCAAAGGGGTGGTCGTCCCCACCCAAGCAAAGGGGAGGAGGGGATGCCCAAGAATGACAGAAATGACACTTGGGGCTGTCTTCGGGCTGCTCAACCTCAAATACCATGCTTGGAGCCAGGAGAGGGCCGGGGTGCTGGCTGAGAGGGAAGCCCCTGTTTAGTGAGGGCTGGAGGTACCTTGGAGGTTGGCAGACTCCATCATAGTCCTCACAGAAACCCCAGGAGCCCAGGACGGTGCCATCGCCTGACATCATCACAAGCCCCCGAGTTGAGTGAGAGTCCACATGGTGCATTACATTTGCAGAATAGTTCTGGGAGATGTGGCCCAGTGAAGGTCTGGGCATCACTAGCACCACATGTGGCTGGGCCATGAGACTCAAGGAGGCAGAGAGGCCCAGGACCCTTATAGTTTTTCTGTTTCACATTTGTGCCTCAGTCCAACCCTGTGCCAGTCATTCTTCTCAGTCTTTGTCCACATTTAAAATAATAGAAAGGAATGCTAAGACCCATGGCTGTGCTGCATAGACTGTCTATTTACATATTCACAGGCCACATGACACTCTGGTGGTCACTGTGGACACCACGAGGACTCCAAAGGAAAGCCCTGGTGGGGCACTGACTGGTCGTGACCCAGGAGCTAACATGGAGCCAGCAGCACTGCGGGCCACATGAGGATGTTGGGGAATGTGACCACAGCAAGCCACTGGCTCCTGGACTTGACTCTCCGGGTTCCTGTTGTGCGAGGTGCCTGCAGTCTAACACCTGAGAAGCAGGTTCCATTAAATAAGAGTCCTCAAGGCAGACTAGGGGAGAGGGGATGGCACTGGCAATGGCCAGGAATAAACAGCCTGATGGACTTGCTGCATCAGGCTTTGGGTGAGCCACCATTTCTTCTTCCTCATGACAATGAAAGTAACCTGGAAGGTCTGTGAGAGGTGGGATGCCTATGACCTCATTTAAACACTAAGGACACAGTCTGCCCTGTGTAGAAGGCAGAGTGATGACCCTTATGACATCCACACCTGCATCCTGGGAGCCTATGGACAAGGCAAAGGGGCTTTGCAGATGTGACCATGCTAAGAATCTTAAGATGGAGGTACTCAGGATACCCCGGTAGTCCTGGGTGTGATCACCATGTTCCTACAGGTGAGACGGAGGTCGCTGACTGAGGGGAGAGGTTCAGGGTGTCAGGGGCAGAGGCTAGAGAAAGGCTCTGGAGACATGGGAAGAAGCCACAAGCTGAGGCATGTGGCAGCCTCTGGAAGCTGTAGGTGACAGAGAAAGATTCTCCCGGGAGGCCCCAGAGGGACCAGCCCTGTGGATACCTGGGCTTGAGTCCAGTGAGACAGTCTGGGCTTCTGACCCCCAGATGCATGAGACAATATGCTTGTGTTGCTTTGAGCCACCACATTTGTGTCTATCGTCACAGCAGCAATGAGCCAGAGCAAATCACAAACTGGCGTCACACATCCACGCCAGGAGGGGTGAGATTGCACGAGGACTCCGCTTCCTGCAGGTTACTCCATGTTGCTCCAGCTTGTGCGGGGTTATCTTCAGGCCAGAAGCAAAATGCAGCCAAGTCAGATGATATTCAGGGAAGGAGGGAGCATCTCTCTGGATGTCATTTTTAGAGCAAAACCCCTCCCCAGGAACTTCATGACCTTTCTCTGGCCAGTCAGGGCCCGTTTCTTGTGGCTGGAGGCAGATGGCGCTTCTTCTAAGCCACCCTCTGCTGTGGTCCAGCATGCTCTGTTGAGAAGGGGAAGCTGGCATTGGAAGGGCATGGAACCAAGCTGGCTGCCCATGGTGTCTATCAGGAAGCAGACCCTCAGCCTCAGGAGCTAGAGGTGCTGATGCTGATCAACCAGGAGGCCTGGGAAGGCAATTTGGAAATAAGCACAGACACCCATAGAGTTCTCCCAGTCCTGAGAGAGGCTGTCAGGGTTGCCTCATGCCTCACCCAAGACAAAACAGAGGCACCAGGGTGGACTGACTGGCCAAGGTCAGGTGCCAGCTGGGGTCAGACACCGAATGAAGCAAATTTGCAGGAGATCAACTCACAGGGTCCTGGTGGGGTCTGGCAGCTCTGTCCAGCTGTAAGTGAGTGTTTAATCCAGGTAGAAGAGGGACTCTGAGAGCTCCATCCATCAACCTGCACAGCTGGGATGGGGGTTCACACACTCCCCACGGCACAGGGCAGTGGCATGGCCCATGCCAGAACCTTGGGGGCCAGGTTGCTAGAGACCTGCTCCATCTATGTCACCCTCTCCTGCTGCAAAGCCAGCACAGCCACAGATAAGGAGTGCCCTGGTGAGGACCACAGAGACTGAGGCTTGCTGTGACATGGAACCTGGACCTTAGCTCGGGATGAGGCTCTGCTGACTCAGCCCAAGGCCATCCAGATGCCAGAAGTGAAGGATGACCTGCAGGTACCCTCCAGTGAGGGGCTCTGAGGACATCACAGTGGTGGGTCCCAGGCCTCTTGAGAGGCCTTGCTGGGGGAAGAGGTAAGCATTCTATTCAAAAACTCACTGACTTCTTCCTCTTGCATTTGCAGCTGGCAGTTGGTGGGAAGAACAGAAAACACCCCCAAGAGGAGTCAGCGCAATCTGACGTGTGCAGACATGCAGACATGATGGAGCTCAACCTGGCCTTTCTGCAGTGCACAGGGCTGTCCCCAAACCAAGGGTTCTCCAGCAGGTCCGTGAGAGGGCTGCATCAGAAGCAAGGGTGCTGGGCTGTGGGGGAACTCCTGGAAGGGGATCTGGCCTCTCCCTTCACCAGGCAGGGCTTTGGGGTGTGGAGGGCCCAGGCCTTGGCTCCATGCAATGCCGTGTCCCTGCCTCTCTGCCGTGCCAGCCCTCTCAGAGTTTTTTTGGAAATTAAATACATACTTCACTAAATCAACAGATTACTTAGTATCTTGTGGCATGAAGACACAAAACCAAAACCACAGCCAAGCCAGGCAAAAAGCCTCCGAGAGATGCCTTGACTTTAAAAAATGCATTCAGCATCTGTGACAGTGCCCCCACCCCCACCCATGGGGTGCCAGGCTTTCATTTCTCAGTTGTAACTGCAGGAGGATTACAGATGTCAGATTTTATGAGGCCCTGGAAAAATGATTTACGAGCTTGCATGGTCTAACTTATCAAAGGCTTGGACACCATGATGTTAATATACAAAGGATGTCTTCATTTAGACATATGGGGGGAAAGATGTTTTTAAAAGAACGACCCAATCTTCTTATCCTGACTTGTACCCCACAAATCTATAAAAAGAAAGAAAAAAAGAAAAGAGAGAGAGAAAGAAAGAAAGAAACAGTGGTACATATACATGATGGAACCCTGCACAGCAATAATGAACAAAATCATGTCCTTTGCAGCGATATGGATGCAGCTGGAGACCATCATTCTAAGTGAACTATCATAGAAACAAAAAACTGAATACTGCATGCTCTCACTCATAAGTGAGTCCTGAACACTGGGCACACAAGCACAAAGGCAAGAACAATGGACCCTGGGCACTGCCATTTGTGGGCGGGAAGGAAGAGACACAGGGCACACACAACTACTCATTGGGTACCATGTCCACTACCAGGGAGAGAGAGGGCTCTTTAAAAGCCCAAACCTCACCGACATGCAACTTATTCATGTAGCAAACGCCATATATCTCACATAACTCATAAATAAATAATTGCATACTAAAATAAAATTTAAAAAATAAGAGGGGGACCAGTTCTTCAGATTGCCCCATCACGTGATCTGCTTCCAGAGCCAGAGGGGCCAACAGCCAGGCCCCGGTCCCAGGCCTTTGATTCCATGTGGCTCCTACAACTCTGGGTCATCAAGGCTCATACTGAATTACCTTGTTACAGCCATGCGGCAGCAGCCAAGGCCAGGTGAGGAGCGGGCAGCAGCACCTGGCTCCCGTGGGGCATTGTCCAGAACAACTCGCTTTTACAGTGTTAAAGGGTGGCTCAAGATTGAACACGGCTGTGCTGACTTTTAAGCAAGCGGCAAAAGGAGCTTCACAGCTGTGTCTCGTTACCACCAATCCACGGGCCGTTTTCAAGGAAGAACCCCGACTTTTCACCAGAGTTTGTGGGCATCATAATTACCTGGGGATTCACCTGGGCTTTTAACAACTTGTCTATACCCAAGCTTTCTCACTGGCATTACCTCACACAGACACAAGAGAATACTCGTGGCTGCAGTTTCAGAACGGATTTCTTTTTCTTGTTTTTGAGTTGGAGTCTCACTTTTGTTGCCCAGGCTGGAGTACAGCGGCACACTCACAGCCACCACAGTCAGAACGAATTTCTAAGCATTTCTGCCATGACGTATTTTCCATAAACACAATAGGATGTGTTACCAAAGGAAAGAAGACAGCACTAGGTTTCCGTCTCCTGAGTTTCCCTCTCCACACCGGCTGAGGATAAACACCGGAGCTCGGTATCATCAAACCAAAAGTCAAGGCAAGGCAAGACTCGAGAGGTGGGGTAGTGGAGGCCCCAGGAGGTAGCAGGAGGCCACGACCATGTAGAGGCCTATCTTATTCTGAAGGACGGAGGACAGAGGCAGCTCTAAGCCTTCCCACCAGGGGCCGGGTCGCAGTGCTAACAGGGACAAGCCTTATCACTCCCCACACCTGCAAGTGTTGGAGAACACTACTTCCTTTAGTCTGCATGATTATCAGAAGCAGGCGCAGTTATGCTCACTTCACAGATAAGAGATGTGAGTCTGCTGCAGGTTGAATGAGTGTCCAAGTTCCCAAAGCCAACGAGCACCATGGCTCATACCCACCCTGTCGCCGTGCCCAAGCACTTGACCTGCCCCAGCAACATGGGTGTGGCTGTCCCCATCTCAAGGAGCTGTGAGGGGTGCTTGGCTGGCTCAGCAGTGGGCTGGGGTGGCCAGTCATGCCCCATGGCGGGAGGAGGCACTCAGCTTCCTGTGTGCCCTAAAGGTTGGGACACAGGGGTCCTAAGCCAGTGGGGCTCCCTGTTCCCTGGTATCAGAGGATTTTTTGCATATGTCATCCTCTGAAGCCCCTACAACTGACATGGGTTGGGAGGGGAGGCCACAGGACACAGGAGATTGCTGGCAAGAGCTCTGCCCAACACACCTGGGAAACCAGGCCTTCAGAGGACACCGTGTGGGGCCCGCTCTCTGGGTAACTGAGGAGTTCTGACATTACACAGCCTCCTGGGAGAACCTGATATTCAGCACCAGAGGGGACATGACTGACGGACATGGCCTGGTGTCTGTCCCCATCCAGGTCTGAGAGAGACCTGCCCTAAATTCATTCATAGGAGAAACTGACCAGCAGCCATCACAGGGATTCTGCAAACAATTGGCTCCAACCCCAACCTCAGCAGGGAGGGACCAGCAGCTGGGGCACCCTAGGGAGGTGGCAGGGACTGGTGACTTGGAATGCCCTGAGGAGGTGGCAAACACTGGAAGGAGGGGTCCACTTCCAACAATATCCTCTTCCATGTTGCCCTTTCTGGAAGAAAAGTCAGAAGGAGCCGCCACTCCCTGGCAATCCTGCACCTTGGCAGGCTCTATCCTTTTGGGGTTCTGCGGCTGCATCTGTGACACTGTGTCTGACACACTGGACTGGACCTGAGCCCGCTGCCCTCAGAAGTCACGTGGAGTTGGAGCCCCAGGGCCTCAGAAGCCTGTGGGAGGAAGTAGAGGCTGGGACCATGGAAGGATTGGGATCCAACTCTGGGGTCTCACATGCCTGCATTTCCAGGACTGCTGGGTCTTACAACTTGGGGCACAGAAGCCAAACAGGTGGCTTGGCTCGGATCTGGCATTACCAAGGCTGCATCCACCCTATCAGTGACTTGTGCCCTGGGACTTGCGCAGGGAGGCCCAGCTCGGCCTCTTTTTAGAGGACGCCTTGAATTACCACCTGCTTTATATGGCTCCCACTCCGGGAAGGAGAGATGCCATGCCCTAGCCCTTGGCCCTCAGAAGTGCATGAGAAAGGATAACATAAACACATCTGCCATGAGGGTCCTAAGAGAGCTCAGAATCACGGCATTTTTGGAGATGTTCTTTACTGGGAGGAAAAGAAAATAAGGAAAAGAAAATAAGGAGCAGCGATGAGTTTGCCCATGCTCTGGGTACTCATGGTGGGAAGGGCTTGGGGCTGCTGGGGTAGGAGAGACTCCGTGGATCGTCTGCCTCACATAGAGACAGAGGAGCCACCAGGGAGGCCCGGGTGCAGGGCATGTGGGCAGACATGGCTGGGAGACACGCCAGCTCTTGGAGAGTCCTGCAGTGACCCCAGATGTACACCCCTGCTCAGGTGACTGCAGGCAAAAAAAGAAAGCTTGGCCCGCAGGGCCCCCTCCATTAGCCTGACTCGGGCTGGGACCTGCGTCAAGGAGCCTGAGTCTAAACCACAGCTAAGGTTGTCTCCCTGGTGACAGCGGTCCCTCCACATTCCTAGGCTGAAAGGGGTGAGCGTGCTCTCTCCTTTGGACACTGCCAGCTATCTGGTGGGCAGGGGTCACAGGTGCTACCCTCCCAGGTAAAGAAAGCCTCCCGCCGGCTGAAGAGCACTCTCGCGGGCAAGTTGGCACTGCCGTCTTTTCATGGACGCGGCAGGTGATGGTTTGCTTTCCTCTCCCTTCACAATCATCCCTTTCTTTTCTTGTGGCTCACCTCTAAACCCGCGTCCCCACAAGTATCAACAGGAAGTGTCACCTGGCACTGGTCGGCCCTAAACCTCCTTATCAATAACTGCCTGCCGTGCCCAGTCTCGCCTGGCCTCGGGCGCCCATAAAGCAATAAAAGATGAGGACAGCCCTGGGGTCCTGGGAGAGGATTTAGCTGGCAAGGACCATCACTGGAGACAGCCATGCCAGTGGCTGGGGTGCAGATCTTGCTGTACAGCAGCCATGGAACCCGGTGCTGGAGGGAAAGACAAGCATGGCCAGCGATATGACCTTGCTGCGCACACTCGGGTGCACCCTTTGTTGGCAGTTTGAGACCTCATGAAACGACTCCTGAGAAAGAGATCCAGGACACAGAGCGGGATGAGGCACAGCCCTGGTTCAGGGGAAGAAAACACAGAAATCGCCTCTCCTCAGAGACAGGCTGCACAGGGGGACCCAGAGCCTGAGGGACATGCTCCTAGGCCAGCTAGGCACATACCTGGCCACAGCCCAGCAGGCCAGGAGGGGCTGCACCTGATGTGTGCATGCATGAGCATGTGCGTGTCATCTATGTGTGTGCACACATGCCCATGCATGTATTTGGATGTGGACACAGGTTCAGGTGAAAGTGGTGAGCCTGTGTGCACAGATGTTCATGTGTGTATGTGGATATGAAGACAGGTTCACATGAGGGTAGTTTATGTGTGTGGATGAACGAACATGTGTGTTATTCATGTGAGTGCACACACACCCATGCATGTACATGAATGTGGACACAGGTTCTGGGGAAATTTGTGTGCCTGTGTGTGCACTCAGTGTGTGCATGCATGTACATGGGTGTGTATGTACATGCGTGTGACTGCCAGCATGCACCTACCAGCAAGTGCACCTTAGGCTGCTGTGTCTGACCTCTCACCTACAGGCCCAGTTCCTCAGGTCCCAGTTCTCCACCAACAGGGTTGCTCTCTGACCAAGGTTGCTCTCAAGGGACCTGACATCGGCTCCCTATTTACTGGGTGTGGCCCCTGGCCTACTGGGCTGTGACCAGGTGTGTGCCTGTTTGTAAGGAACTACAGTCTGTCCTCCTTTCTCCCGGCCCCTCCCCACAGCCCCAGGGCACCTGCCCAGGCTCCTGTCCAGACCACTGGTCTTTTGAGAATCAATGCAGAATAAACGACTGTTTCCCTGTGTCAGCAAACAGATTCAGAGCAGCAGATCCCAGGGCTTGGGACCAACTACAGTTAGGAGTGCATGTCCTGGGAGTTACCCCACCGGAGAGGGAGGCGCACCCCAGCCCGTCCCCCCAAGCAGTCCCTGAGGCCACAGCACTGGCTAGTGGTGGTGACTGAGTCTGCAAGGCCATGAGCTCCCAGTCAGGGGCAAGGGGAGAAATGCCTCGGCCAGTCTCTCTGTCTAAGCTGCCTGGCCACTTGCGGTGGGACGAACTGTGTCCCCCAGAAAGATCCATCCAGGCCCCAGCCCTCAACACTTGTGAATGTGACATATTTGAAAATAGGGTCTTTGCAGATGTCTCCAGCTGAGATGATACGTACTGTAGGGGAATTGACTCTGACACCATGGCTGGTGTCCTTGTAAGAAGAGGAGAGAGACACAGAGACAGTCACGCGCAGAAGGATGGCCATGCATGGAAGGGCAGAGTCTATAGTGCTGCAGCCACACCCAAGGGCCGCCTGGGGACCCCAAGAGCTGAAGAGGTGGCAAGGACCATCCCCTGGAGGCTCCAAGGAGTGTGGCCTAAGGACCAAGAGCACCAATTTCTGTCATCCTGAGATAGCGTCCGTGCTGCCCCAGCCCAGCTGTCCTGTAGCACCAGCTGCTCCCAGAACTCTGCTGTTCTGTTGGAGAACTTCGACACGGGTGCTGAGGGCACGGTGTGGACAGGCCGCTGAGTGAGCCAGCCGTAGGGACAGAGAAACTGAGGACGGATTTCTCCAGGTGGGGGTAACGCCCAGAGCCACCATTCTGGGGCTGAGGCTGCTGGGGCCCGCAGTGCACGTGGCCATGGGCAGGGCCGCCTGCTCTGTCCAGGGTCCCACCACAGGGCTCCTGAGGCCACAGCTTTGCCTGCGGCCTCTCAACAAACACTGAGACTGCAGGCAACGGAGGCGTGGTCCAGCGTGAGCCAAGCATGCCCCCTGGTGACCAGCAGTGGCACAACACAAGTCAGGTCTGGCTGAGAATGTCTGTTAATTCAGGATCCATGGAGACATGCCTGTCCTCATCCATGGACACCTGTCATATCCTCGGTCCATGGAGACCTGTTTCATCCCCATCCATGGAGACATGCCAGGTCCCCTGCCTGGTGGCAAATGTGCTCCTGGTTTCCATGAAAGCAGCACCAGCTCCTCGCTTCCTGCACATCAACTCACCAGCACTGAGCATGGAACTTTTGGACCCATTTATTGCAACAACAAAAGCCAAAGTATTTCGTATTATTGATAAGATAACTCCAAGAATGAGGCACTGCCCACACTGATGGCTACACCCACGCCCTTTCCTCACTGACTGGAAATGCATCTATTAGGGGAAGGCACACACTCCACATGCTCAGGGCAACATCGTCCTGAGGATCCAGATCTGGAAGCCACGCAGTGACCTGTGTGTCATAAGAATGCTGTGTCGGCTGTGACACCACATGTGAATGTGTGGGGCTTTGGGCTGGATCTTTCCAGTGCTGGTGGAATCCCACCCGTCCTGGGTTTCGGGCTTACACTGCCCAAGTTCTTGGAGCCTCTCTGGGCACGAAGGCAGCCCCAGTGTCCAGCATCCATTGGGATGTGAGTGAGGGCTTCTCTGCTCTAGAGCTCTGGGAAGATGGAAGCCTCTTACCATTTAAAAAAGAAGTACCACTATGAGATATACTCTTGCTCATGTATATACCTAGGCAGGCCTTTGAGGAGCCTTTAGCATGCTTTCACTCCTTTGGGGAAAACCCCTGCACCCCCTACAACTGGGCACTGTTCTGGGGGCCAGACACAGGAAGGGTAGGAGGGAGGTCCCTTCACATCACGGGATGAGGTGCAGGCCCAGGGTGCAGGGTGCGGTGATGCTCACAGAGGAGACAGAAGGCGCCAGGGCTTGTACCAGTGGGCCCTGAAGTGGGAGTTGGGCCCCGACAATGGGACGAGTGGAGAGGGAAGAGGAGGGGAGATCCATAGGTGGGGCACACAGGGGCAGGGAAAGAGGTGGGGCGCATCCTGGAGGTTGGAGGGTCCTTGCGAAACCCAGCCACTGGCAAGACCGGCCACACAGCAAGACCAAGATGATAAGAGGCTGCTGGCTCACACGCATGAGCCCTAGGCGGGCCCAAACAGTAGGCCAGTGGTCCTGAAGCAAGGTCACGTGTGCTAGGTGGCCTCACTCCTCCCACTGGTGCTGCTGTTACCTTCTCCTGACATGGAAATCTCAGTACATATGTAAACAGGGAGAGGTAAAAAGAAAAAAGAAAAAAAAAACAAGGGTGTGAGACATCTGCATCTCCAGGAAACTCCCCAGACCCCTCTTCCCCTCCGTACCTTGAGGGGCATCCTTCCACTCTGTATCTTAAAGGGCTGCTGGAGGGGCCACCCTGCTCAGGCCTTAGCTAACTCTCGGCCCTTCTCATAGTTTCGTCTAATCAGGGGACCCGCAGCCCTTGCTGTCCCCACAGACTCTCTGATTCCAGGAGTCTCTGTAGGCCCTTGGTGTCCCGGAGACCGGGCCAGGAGGGATCCCCTTCCTATTGAAATCCTCCCTCCTGAAGCCTCCCTGACATTAACGTGCAATCAGGTCTGAAAAACACAAGAGTGAGGCGACTTCTGCCCCCGGGACCTCCCCCAAGCCAGGCTTCTGGAAGGTGACCCACTATGCAGGGAATAGGTATAAAAATACCTTGCATCATGATGGGTTTCCCAATTCACCTGTGAAATTCAGAGGTGGGGATAGAACAAACAAGTGAATGGTGAATGTGTGTCTTCCCTGGAAAGGCGCAGCACAGTCTGGGTCGCACCACCCACGTGCTGCTGAGCACTGCTTTCTCCTGAAGAACGCACCATCCGCTCCTTCCTCCTGGGGAGCAGCGTTCCATTGTCAGAACCTTGCAACACGTTGGAAACGGAACTGCAAAGACTTGGAGATTCCAGGAGAACTGGGAAGCCCACAGATAATTTTCAAAATGAAAAATGAAGATAACAGTCATTGGAATGGCAGTGCAATTTGACTTCAAGTTGTTTTTAGTAAAACCAGAATTCTACCTGGCAGCTCCTGCTAAGAACAGAATTGTAACCTACCCAGGTTACAACCCGGGCTGGCCTTGACTCCCTGCAGTGAAAGGTATTAGTGATGTAACAGCTGTCTTGAATTTTCTGAGCATATTCACGCTGGTCTTCTCCGATGTCACTCACTGTGCTGTGGACAGGCTGTGAGGTAAAAACAAAGATATCCAAGTCCATCCCACAGAGGGTTAGAGTGAAGCAGTCAGACATCCCTCACATAGTGAGATGGGAACTAGGCTCCCAGCCACGGGAAAAGGCATGCAAGCACAGCACACAGGTAGGTGAATGGAGTCGGGTTGGTGGGGCTGGAGAGTGTGATGTGGTGTGGGGGTCTCAGCCTGCAGCACCCTTAGAATACCCTGGGCCTTTAGGTAACCTGCCTACACCCAAGTGAGTCAGAAACCTCGTGGGACCTTTAGAATACCTTAGGGACGTTAAGTAACGTGGTCACACCCAGACCAAGGGAGTCAGAAACCCCATGGGACCCTTAGAATACCCTGGACCTTTAAGTAACCTGGTCACACCCAGACCAAGCAAGTCCCAACCTGCATGGAACCATGCACCAGCATTGTTCAAGTTCCTAGAAGATTCCTTGGGTGCAGCCAGCACTGGTGACCACCCACAACAGAGAGAGCCCTGAGCTCTCACTGTGCTCCACAGGTGGGTGACCCATGACCTGGTCCTCCCTGCTCAGGGTGAAGCCTCTGCAAGACCCCCTAGGGATGAGAACAGGCCCTGAGTGCACATTTCCT
Organism: Carlito syrichta; assembly: GCF_000164805.1. Lineage (NCBI taxonomy): Eukaryota > Metazoa > Chordata > Mammalia > Primates > Tarsiidae > Carlito > Carlito syrichta. Next base: position 170,281 of record NW_007087227.1, on the reverse strand, counting down.
AGGATAGCCTGACTTTGAAGGCAGATTTGAGCGAATGCTTTGTAAATGGGGCTCAGGAAACAGTCTTCTTGGAAGTTTGTTTCATTCTCCATGAATCGGGGTAATATTTTTTCTTAAAATGAGAAAGCAGTGCTTTAATGTGTTTTAAATATTAAAATAAGTTTTTTTTAGCATGGATGATATATTAGTACATATTTTGCAACAAATATAGTCAATAAAAAAGTGTAAAATAAAAGGTGAAAATCACCTAAAACCCCATTGAGGATAGTAAATGTTATACACATCCACCCCAATAAGATGTCCTTCCAAAGTGTACATTACAGATCATACTTTTCTGCCAATAGAGCCTGATAGTATACTTTTGTGGGGCCGGCATTTTTCACCTGATGGTGTGTGCTGCTGTCAACATTAGCATTCTCTTCAACAGCTACTCAGAAGTTGTAAGAACCACAGAACACTGCACACTTTCTAATTATTGCCTTGTAGGCCGGGCTCGGTTTCTCAGCCTGTAATCCCACGCTTTGGGAGGCCGAGGTGAGTGAATTACCTGAGCCCGCAGGTTCGAGACCCGCCTGGGCAACTTGGCAAGACCTCATCTCTACTATAAATCAAAAAAATTAGCCGGGTGTGGTAGTGCACACCTGTAGTTCCAGCTACTTGGAAAGCTGAGGTGGAAGCATCGCCAGTGCCCAGCAGGTCAAGGCTGCAGAGGCTGGGAGCAGCCACTGCACTCCAGTCTGGGTGAGAGAGTGAGACTCCAACTCAAAAAAAAAAGATTGCCTTGTAAATGGTGATTGAATGAATGAACGAAGCCTGGGAAGAGCAGAGAAGCATTTCTAGACACAGCTCGTCGGGCACCTAATTCTAGCAGTGGCCCTGGGGGCCTCGGCGCTCTGCCTGACAGGAGGGATAGTGTCGGCATGGAAGGGCATGTGCTAGGCTGGTCACACCACCCTACAAGGTCAGAAGACAAAGCCCTCTCAGAAAGGGTTCTTGTGGAGAGCCTGGGCCCCACTCACGTCACCCAGTCACCTGGAACAGAAAGATGTTCCCCTAAACCAAGATGTATCTCCTCACATAAACGAGGAACCCTGTTAGATACAGGCACATCCTGACATCCTGCTCAAGACATCTCTTCCCAAACCCGTGGCTTCTGCCTAGAGGAGCAGTAGAAGTTCATGTTGCCAAATGCAGAAACTGCATTTCATCTTCCAAGGAGAACCAGACATGGAAGTGTTTCTCAGAGGTGTGTCATGCATGTTTGCGCCTAGACAGCAGCCTGGGGGGTTGGGGGACAGAGACCCTGGTCCAAACACATGGCATCCATGGGGTCCAGATGCCTGGACGGCTCGGCACCCAGGCGGTGCCTGTGAGGAGGAGGCAGGTGACCTAAAGTCTCCTCTTTCCTCACACTAAGGCCGACAGCTGACGGGGCTCCACGGGTGCCAGGCACCCCTGTGCAGGACCTCGGAGCAGAACCCAGACCTGGCCGCCTCAGGCCCGCAGTCTCACACCCCCGGACTGTGTCCGTTCCCCATGGTCCTCTCCTCACCAGGCTTCCAGGGTCAGGAAACCAACTCTGTGTTGGTCCTCGCTGAGAGCCCTTTCTTCAAGGAGACAGGCCCAAGCACACTGCAGGAGCCCCGGATTTCAACATGAAACTGGGCACAGGAAGCATGCAGATTCTATAGCCAAGCATCCCTAGTGCTCTGACTTTGGGGGAGCTCATGGTTCCTTCCTCGGGCACCCAGTCACAAGGGCTGGGCCCCACTTGAGTGCACATCTGAGTCCGTGGGAAATGGCACATGTCGCACACAACTGGAGGTCAGGTGTCCCAGCCCATCCACACTGCCACCTCCACCACCATCTGGGCCTCTCTGGGCATTGAGGGCAGTGACCATCGTGGTGAGGCTCGAGGAAGACACTCACACCCAGGGCTGGTGTCCACTGACGATTGGTGGACACTCCTGGCTCCCCTGGACCTTCTGTGTCCTTTAGTACAAGCCACAGCAGACACCAGCAATGGCCCCTCCTCCATGGCTGCAGGAGACAGGAAAAGGCCAGAGCCAACAACCAGGACCACTCCCCCAGAACCCCCCAGAATCACCTCCAGAACCACCTCCCAAAGTCACCTCAAGAATCACCTCCAGAATCTCCTCCCAGGACCCCCTCCCAGGACTCTCTCCCAAGACTCTCTCCCAGGATCCTTCCCGGGAGCCCCTCCCAGGACCCACCCGGGACCCCTCCTGGACCCCTCCTAGGACTTCCTCCCAGAACCCCCTTTCAAGGTTACCTCCATGTTCTACCTCCCACGAGCACCTCCCAGTACCCCCTCCCAGAATCCCATTCAGGACTTCCTCCCAGGACCCCTCCCAGGATCCCCCTCAGGACCCCTCCCAAGGCCCCCTCTCAGAACCCCTCCCAAGGCCCCCTCCTGGATCACTTCCAGGACCCCTCCTGAACCCCTCCCAGAACTCTCTCCTGGAACCCCCTTTCAAGGCTACCTCCCAGTTCCACCTCCCATGAGCACTTCCCAGAACCACCTTCCCAGGACCCCTCCCAGGACCCCTCCTAGGACCCTTCCCACAACCCTCCCCAGGACCCTCTCCCAGGACCCTTCCTGGACTCCTCCTGGGACCCCCTTTCAGGGCTACCTTCCAGTTCCACCTCCCAGGACCTTGTCCCAGGGCATTTCCCAAATCATCTCCCTGAGCCCCTCCTCTGCCCCCTCCCCCAGTCTAGTTCTTCCCCAGTTTGGCAGCTTCTCAATGAGTCTCTTTACATTTTCCTCATGTTTCTTTACAGTCAATTTTTTCTAATTAGACTCGATGTCTCCCCTATAGAAGGATATTTGCCCTGTTCTAGCTGTTTACATAAAAACATTCATGTTCAACCGGGCTCGGTGGCTCAGCCTGTAATCCCGTGCCTTTGGGAGGCTGAGGTGAGTGGATTGCCTGAGCCCACGGGTTCGAAACCCACCTGGGCAACTGGGCGAGACCTCATCTCTACAATAAATCAAAAATTAGCCGGGCGTGGTAGCGCGCGCCTGTAGTTCCAGCTCCTTGGAAGGCTGAGGCCGAAGGATCGCCGGAGCCCAGCAGGTTGAGGCTGCGGTAGCCGGGAGTGGCCACTGCACTCCAGTCTGGGCGACAGAGTGAGACTCCAACTCAAAAAAAAAAAAAAAATTCATGTTCACAGAGTGATGTCTTCTCTCCTATCCAATTGCTTCCTGGGTGGGGGCCTTGGGATGTTCTCTGATGCACTCCAAGCCTCCCACTACAAGTTCTAGGAAACCCCTGCCTCCTCCACCTCCCTCTGCCACCAGCAGCTCTGTGGAGAGCCAGGGCACACTGTCACCCTGAGCAGCAGACTCCAGAGGGCCCAGGGACCTTCCAGCCAATTCCCGTGAACCTGCTTCCCAGTAACCCACCTCCAGGCTGCAGGGCTCACAGCTGCCTTCTCAGCCCAGTGTTTCCCCATGGAAACCAGGCTATTTCAACACAGTCTAATCCATTAAACAGAAATCGATTTCACACACCAAGCTTACATTAGACAAACAAACATATTTGTATTGTATAAATAAAGAGCACATTCCAAAAATGCCGATGTTGTCAGCACCCACACCTGGGCTCAAATCTGTACCAGCAACTTTGCAAATGAAAGCAGCTTTATTTACCTTTTTCACCCTGGGGTAAGGGGCTGGTTCTTGATGATCCTCAAAGAATGTCTTTTAATGTTATGCACACTTGGAAACACACTCTAAACAGTGGATCTTAAGCAATAAAGCACTTTTGAAAGCATGTGAGGGCCCAAGGGCCCATGGAACAACCTCTGTCTCTCAAGATAGATAGGAGGGTGGGTAGATAGATAGGTAGACTGACAGGTGGGTGGGTGGATGAATGGTTAGAAAATAGACATAGATAGGTAGATAGATGGATGATAGATAATTGATAGAAAGATAGATGATAGATAGATAGATAGATAGATAGATAGATAGATAGATAGATAGATAGATAATCATTCTGACCTACTGTACTCCTGCTGTTTGTACATGAGAACTATGATGTTAAAAGCTCTAAAACAACAGACCTGGCTTCCTAGTTGGAAATGTATGACATTTTTTAAATGATTCTCCGGACACTGCTGCTATTATTGGGGGTGTGGAGCATGGGCTTCCTTTAAGTTGCTGGATGGGAAGGGACTGGTGTCAGGTACCCACGGGCAGAGAATAATGTGCAAGAAGAGTGTTTCCTTTAACGCATGCGTCGACTTCCCATACTTCACACCTTCCTGGAGCATCAAGAGACTGAGAACCCCAAAGCCTCTGGGAGAGGAGCTCAGATCTTGGAGCAGAGTGTGGCCAAGAGAGTCTGAGCCCCTGCATTAGACTGGAGCCTTGGGGTGTGAAAGCGTGCAGGGCCAGTCTCCGGGTACTGAAAGCCTTGGGGTGTGGAAATGCACAGGGCTAGTCTCCAGGCACTGGAGGGCCTTGCCAGGGTGTGGATCCGGGCTGTTCTCAGCCCATGGACACTCTGTGTGCAGATCAGGAGCTGCCTAGACATGGGCAGGGACCTCGGTTTTGGCGAAGCCCAAAAGAAAGCTCCTCATGAGGCCTTTCTATCCTACAGTCTGACACCCAGAGAAGCCGAAAGGCAACTCAGTGGGTGTGAAACATCAACCTGTGTGTTCCTCAACAGTGTGGACGAGCTTGGCCTGGGGTACAGAGGAGCGCCAGACTCGAAGAGCACCTCGTAGAACACCAGCTGGCCCTGCTGCAGTGACCCAGGCAGTGGGTCAGCAAGCCAGGTGTGGGGGAGACAGCCTCCCTGACCACCAGATGGGGCAGAAGCTAGACTGAATGTTCACTGCTTTATAGTTTTAACTTGGGAAACACCTTTTTAAACATAAAATGAAATATGAAAGAAAATAGCAAACACCAAAATTGGAAACAAATGAAACTGACTATATTCCAAGTTAGTGTTGCAAACATGGAAAAAAACATGTAAGTAGATTTAACTGTTTTTTAAATTTTTTAACAACCTTACTGAGATATAAGCATGTGTTTCTAAGAACATATCTCTGTCATCAAGGGATCCGTGGCTGTACAAAAAATAGTCATCTGGAAGGGAACGTAAGCAAACTGCATGCACCTGCTAGGAGGAAGGCAAGCACAGCACCACCGTTTATAATCTGTGTCTAAACTCAAGGAGACATGAGAACAGCCAGATCAACAGCATTCTGTAAGACTGGCCTGTAATCTTCCAAAGAGCCAAAGTCATCGAAATCAGAGGAGCAACTCAGACCGAAGATGAGATGGAGGGGAAACAGACCAAGAAGTCCAAGTCTGATTCCGAACTGGACTCTCTTGCAAGGAAGGCCACGGCCACAGTGGGGGCCATTGCAAGGCTCCCATTGGGTCTGCTTGTCCACTGGGTGAGGGCAGCCTTGTCTGCTGGTTGTGAGGAGTCTGTCTGGGTGAGAGGAATGCATTCCCAAGTTTCCGGGAGTGTGTTGGAAACTTGTTCTGTTTTATTTTCAACAATGAGAAACTTCTACTGTACTTCCAACTCTTCTGTGAGTTTGTGATTATTTGACAAATATAGTTTAAAACATTAATTTTACTCTATTTCCCCAAAACTTGGAATTCCTGAGGTCATCTCTTCTGTGCTAAAATCAGTCCTTCCACTCTTTGTGCCACGACCTAGCACCCTCACATGGGTCTATTCCTTACTCGGGTCCATCCATCATGCAGGTCCACCCACTGCATGGGTCACTCCACGTGCTCAGCTCTGGGGCAGGGGCTGGTTTCCTCCTTTCCTAAAGCCCTGGCGTCCCAGAGAGACATTCACAGGCCACACCAGCCACTCTGTGGGCCAGCAACCCTGCTGCTCACAGCAGCTGGCACCAATGGTGTCCACTGTCTCCAACACCAGCTGCCAGGCCCCCTCACAACATCCATGAACAGGATGGGGGCCTGCTACCTGGAAAAGTCCTTGGCTTCCATCTTCTTGCCTTCAAATAACCATTCGCGTCCACCCATCTGCCTCTCTTGGAGCCTACCTGAGAGGGCTGGGTCTCCCTCCTCACCAAGGCTGAGCAGAAAGGCTGCGCCCCCAGTCCCAATCCTGGTGCGGCTTCCTGTTGCCTCTTCCTCCCCTCCTCCTCCTTCACCTCACTCTCCTCCTCTCTTCTCTTTCCCTCCTCCTCCCTCACCCCACCCCTTCTCCCACTCCTCCTCTCCCCACACCCCTCCTCTCCTTCTTCCCCCTCCCTTTACTCCTCCTCCCTCTTTTCTCCGTCCTCCTCCTCCCTTTCCTCACCCTTCTCCTCCACCTCCTCCCACTCCTTCTCCTCCTCCTTCCTCTCCCCTCCCTCTTCTCCCCTTTCTCCCACTCCCTGCCTCTCCCCTTCCCTCTCCCCTTCCCTCTCCACCTCCTTCTTTTCCTCCCCTCCCCTTTCCTCTCCTCCTTCTTCTTCCCTCCTCCTCACCCCCTTCCTCCTCTCCCTACACTGAGGATACTCCCCTCCCCCTCCTCTTCCCCCTCCTCCTCCCTCTCTTCTTCTCTTCCCCCACCCCTTGTCTTCCCCTCTTTTTTGTCTCTTCCCCTCCTCCCCTTCTCCTTCTCCCTTCCCTCTCCTCCTTCCTCTGTTTATTCTCCCCCTCCCCACCCTTCTCCTCTCCATTCATTTATGGAAAGAGATGCAAAGTCTTCACAGTCTAGCTGTTGTTCAGTGGTGATTTTAGACAGTGTGTCTCCTGGTTTTTCAATTCCTACATACAAGATCTGACTCAAAGTAGGTGTTTAATAATTCATCGACTGACTGATGTGCAAATTATCAAGTCCACTTGCGCCTTTCCTCTCTAAACACAAAAACAAGTGTGGGGCAGCTTAACAGTAACAAGGGCTCGGAGACTTCAGAACCAGCCCCAGTTACTCCTCCCAGGCTTACTTGCTAGCTGTAAATTACCCTATTCTTAGCTCAGCTCTCACCAGAGAAAGTCAGTCCCCTTGTTGTTGTGGACATGAGTGAGGCCAGCGCCTGGCAGGGAGCTGTGGGGCCATCTCTGGTGAGTCCACGATGCGCACTGTCACTGTTGGGGTGTAGGCAGCCAGCGTCTCAGGCTTGAACTCTGGATGGGCCAATTAGAGGGTGACTCCTGGGTCCCGGTCCTCACCTCTACGCCTAGCACCATCATGCAGGCAAGGACTGACAGCACAGCAGATGTGGAAGACCTAGGGCCGGGGGCTGCTGTGCCAGTGGACATCCCATGAGCACTGGCTCCCACCTGTGCAGGCTCCCAAGAGGAGGCACCCAGGACTGACCCAGGGAGAAGGCTGCCACATCTAGGGTGCTGGTGCTCACGGTCAGACACTCCTGTCTCTGAGACATAGACACTGTTAAACATTCGATCCTCAGGCTAGGGGTACAGATGGGGAGCTTAGGGAACTTGTTCAAGGTCAGGGAAAATGTTACTTACAGGCCTGAAATTCAGCCCTGGTCTACCTGAGTCCAGATGACAGAAAGGCAGTGTCGAAGGAGGCAAGGAGAGGCAAGAAGGGGACCCTGGGGGCAGCGGGTGAGCCAGAGCGTGGGGCCCTCAGGGACAGAGCGTGGAGGACTCAGGCTGCCTGTGGGCAACCAAGGACTGGCTGGTCCCCTCCAGTTCTCAGGGACATGGACTCTTTCTGGTGTCCTGAGGAGGGTCAGGCTGGAGAGTGCTGCTTCCTCCCATGTGTACACCAGGGGGCGCCCGTCCCCGCTGGAGGGAGACTCACAGTGCCACCAAAGAGAGAAAGGCCACCGCGCACCTGAAAGGCCCGGTGGCCACAGTGCTCATCCAACCAACACACAGACTGCTGACCTTCCAGGGTTCCATGGCTTCCGTGTCCCTGAGTCTTGGGAGCCAGGCTGTGTGGTGGCATATCCCTGAACCCCTCATCCCAGGCTGTGTGGTGACGTGTCCCTGAGCTCCTCTTCCCAGGCTGTGTGGTGGCATGTCCCTAAGCCCCTTGCCCCTGGCTGTGTGGCAGCATGTCCCTGAGTCCCTCATCCCAGCTGTGTGGTAGTGTGTCCCTGAGCACCTCGAGCCAGGCTGTGTGGTGGCGTGTCACTGAGTCCCTCATCCCAGGCTGTGTGGTAGCATGTCCATGAGCCCCTTGTCCCAGGTTGTGTGGTGACGTGTCCCTGAGCACTTCGTCCCAGGCTGTGTAGTAGTGTGTCCTTGAGCCCCTCATCCCAGGCTGTGTGGTGGCATGTCCCTGAGTGCCATTTCTAGTAAATCAAATGCCAACTGCAGGATCCCAGGTGGCTCATCCCTAAGGTGCTCTGGGATGTGGTCTCTCTGTCTGCTCAATATGAAGGGCATGAGATTTCTGGAAACTGTTGGAATCCTCAGAGCGTGGTGGTCCTGGGGCAGCCCTGGGGTCCCAGTGCAGGGCAGCATCAGGGCATGGTCAGGCCCAGAGATTCGGGCCAGGCTGCCTGCTGGGTCTTACCACCACACACAGAGAGAAAGACCTTGCTTCTGTTTCTGTACCAATTCGGGCTTTTTATTAAAACTCAACATTCCAAATCAAGCCATCAAGAGAGAATTTGTATTAAAAAATGTTGAGAACATTAAAAAATGTTTGAAATCTCACAGATTCTTCTCTGGACAAGGGTAGAGAGAAACACCACTCTCAGCCCAGGTTGCCACAATGGACAGTGGTTTAACAATTGCTTTTGGAAAGCTATCTGTCCACAGATGGCAAAAACAGAGGAAACATTCATGTCCACTGACACGTTAAATCCATGTATAGAATCTCACCTAAGGAGAAAAAAAATCCTAAATATGGAAAATTGTTATAACACATGGAGATGTTTATCAAAGCGCCATTTCTAATAGAAGTAGTTCAGAAAATCTTTGCAAGCCTTGCAGTGGAGACATTCAGCCCCGCCGAGCATCTGCATGTGGTAGAATATGGCCCAGACACTAAGATTTGAGGTTGCTCTAGTATAAAACACAGGGAGGTGCTTCACTGTGTTTGTGACCATGTAAAATGCAGGAGAAGGAAAATAGGCTGGGAGGAACAAGACCAAAGTGTTGGTGCCATGTGATGTGCTCAAGTAATGGGACTCCAGGTCCTCTTGGCTGTACTTTCTGGATTTTATGTGACATGGTTACCTTCTGTTTGATGATTGAAAAACAAATAAAATTCACTTGTTTTTAGGAATACCTTTTAGATGGTATTATCATGAGGATAATGAATATTACACAGTAGAAAGCCAAGCTCTACCAAGACCCACCCTACACTTCCAAGTTCACTCTAGCAAGAGGTGACAGTACACAGCCATGGTAACAAAGACAACAGAGGTTAGGGGACAGCCTGAGGTCCTGAGCTGATCCCAAGAAGGGGAGGCACCATGGTCAACGAGCAGAGGAGTGTGTTGGTGTGTGGTATAAGACAAGGGTCCAATTCATTCTTTCAATGTGGATATCCTGCTTTCCCAGCACTGTGTGTTGAAGAGAGTGTCCTTTCCTCACGATGTTTTCCTGGTACCTTGTTATCCCTTGACCACATGCTTAATCTATTTCTGGACTCGCTATTCTGACCCTTTAATCAATATGTCTGCTTTAATTACCATCACTTTGTAATATAATTTTAAATCAGGAAGTGTTTCCTACTATATTGTTTGGGAGATTTTCCCTCCAGAATTATTTTGGCTATTTGGGGGTCTTTTATGGGTCTGTACAAATTTCAGGATTGTTTTTTCTATTTTTTTTTTTTTTGAGTTGGATTTTCACTCTGTTGCCCAGGCTGGAGTGCAGTGGCATGCTCATGGCCACCACAGTCTTGACCTGCTGGGCTCAGATGATCCTTCCATCTCAGCCTTCCAAGTAGCTGGAACTTCAACCATGCACCATCATGCCTGGCTAATTTTTTTATTTATCATAGAGATGAGGTCTCACCAAGTTGCCCAGGCTAGTCTCGAACCCGTTGGCTCAGCTAACCCTCTCATCTCAGCCTCCCAAAGTGCTGGGATTATAGGCGTGAGCCACCGCGCCCAGCGATTTTTTCTATTTCTGTGAAGAAGACCATTGGGATTTTGATAGGGATGTGTTAATGTAGACTGCTTTGGGTAGTATGGACATTTTAGCAGTATTAATTATCCTGACCCAGGAGTGTAGGCTGTCTTTCCACTTATTTGTTTCCTTTCCTTTCACCAGTGTGTATTGTTTCAGTGTACATCTTTCACTTTCTTGGTTAAATGCATTCCTAGGTATTTTATGTTTTCAATGCTGTTGTAAATGGGATTATTACCTTGATTCTTTTTTCAATAAGATTATCATTTGTATATACAAATGTTACTGGTTTTTGTATGTTTGTTTTGTGTCCTTTAACTTTACTGAACTCATTTATTAGTTCTAAGCTTGTGTCTCTCTGTGTGTGTCTGTATGTGTCTGTGTGTGTGTGCCTACGTGTGTGCCTGTGTGTATATGTGTCTCTGTGTGTGTGTGCCTGTGTGTGTGTCTATGTGTGTGTCTCTTTGTGTGTGTTGTGTGCCTATGTCTGTGTATCTGTGTGTATGTATGTGTCTGTGTGTGATTGTGTGTCTGTGTATCTATTTGTGTCTATGTGTCTGTATGTGTGTCTGTATATCTCTGTGTGCCAATCTGTGTGTGTCTGTGTGTGTTTCTTTGTGTGTATCTGTGTCTGTCTGGTGTGTCTATGTCTATGTGTACGTCTGTATGTGTGTCTTTGTGTCTGTGTGTGCCTGTATGTGTCTATATGTCTGTATGTGTCTGTGTTTGTGTATCTGTGTGTCTGTGTGTGTCTGTGTCTATGTGTGTGCCTGTGTGTGTCTATATGTCTGTATGTGTGTCTGTGTGTATCTGTGTGTCTGAGCATGTGTGTCTGTATTTGTCTGTGTGTGTGTGTGTTTGTGTGTCTGTGTGTATCTGTGTGTCTGAGCATGTGTGTCTGTATTTGTGTGTGTGTGTTTGTGTGTCTGTGTGTATGTGTGTGTCTGTGTGTGTCTGCTTATATATGTCTATGCGTCTGTCTGTGTTTGTGTCTGTGTGTATGTGTGTGTCTGTGTGTGTCTGCTTATATATGTCAATGCGTCTGTCTGTGTTTGTGTCTGTGTGTCTGTATCTATCTGTGTCTGTATCTGCGTGTGTATCTGTGTGTGACTGTGTTTATGTCTGTATTCATAGTTGCTCCCCATCGCTCACGTCACCACGTGAGCTCTGCCGTCTGTCAGATTAGCACTGAGAATCCTGCTTCCATGTCCAACATCCTATCTTTGAAGCAGGGTTTCCTGCAATGACAGTAGGCAAAACGAGATTTCAGAGTTGACTGGACATAAGCAACAAACTTCAGGTGTCACTGTCTCCATCATCCCGCAATGGGATAGTCTAGTTGCAGGAAATCAAGCTCAGGGCTCCCACTGATTCTTCATTACAGTGAGTTGTGTAGTCATTTCACTGCACTATATATTATAATGCCATAAGTGAAATAAAGTGCACAGTAAATGTAAAGCGTTTGATTGATCCTGACACCAACCCCTCCTCATGTTTGTGGAAAAACCGTCTTCCATGAAACTGGTCCCTGATGCCAGAAAGGTCGGGGACCACTGATCTACATACTTCCTATAACATCATGTGTACCTCAAATATGCACAATAGGCTCCTTAAAAGCAGAAGGAAGCATATAGATCGTGGAGAGGCAGGGCTGTCCAGGAGTCTCAATACCTGATGCTATCTTTGACTCCCCACCTGTCTCTGCCGCCCAGAGGAATACATCCTAATGACACCAGGAGTGGCAAAGCCCTGCCCAAGGCCTGCTCAGCTTCACCCTGAGAACCGACTTTAGGGAACTGCCCAGGAGCACTTGCTTACAAGCTAGCTGAGCATCACCCACGCGTCTCTCTCACTTGAACGCTTCCTCTCACTTGAACGCTTCGTGATGGAAACCCGAGGCACCTCCTCTCCAGGCTAACATCGGCCTTCCACAAGCGCTGCCATCTGTGCCCCAGGGGACCCTGCCTTGAGCTCTGCTCTGGGCAGATCCCTCCTGGGAGAAGGGACTCTGTGGAGGACAGAGACCTGCAGGTCAGTCCTGCTGCAGTGTGCTACTGGGTCTGGGGCATCTGTGAGAGCAATATATCACAGAAGAGATTCAGCAGGAAGCAAAAATGACCAAAGGCCCAAGCTTGACAGGAGCTCAAGGAAGGCATGCAGGCCTTTCAGGTGGGCCTGGCATGGGCCACACCAGGTGCGGCCCTGTCACACAGTCCCTCCAGACTGGCTTTGCCTCTGCTGTGGGTATAGCGTTAGAGAATGCAGCCCGCCCCCTGCTCTGTAGTGTTTGTGAGCTGAGGGTTGTGAGCTGAGGGTTTCTGTACCTTAAAAGGACTAGAACAATAAGCAGAAGAAAAAGAAGATTTCACACCATGTGAACATTAGATGGACTAAAATAAACATCCATGTCCACACATGCAGTTTTGGATTTCGTCTTTGCTTTCTCTCCTATCGTCCAAGTGCTGACAGCTGTGCCTCTTGTCCCACAAAGACCCTTGGTGGCATAAGCCATGACCCTGTCTGTGTGGGTGTGGCTGCTCCTCCCACACCAGTGCCACCATCCCACTGGAGCACATCTACCCCCAGGAAAATCACCGCGGCAACTGAAACGTTGGCCATGTTAATTTGGTCTCCCAGCAGACAGGCACCAGGCTCTAATGCTGGACACTTCTTTCTGTGCCAGTCCCAGCCCTTCCACGTGAGGGGAGGGCACTGTTTACTTGCAGGATGTGTACATCTTCATGAGGATGCACCAGTGTGGACAGGAGGGGTGGGCATGGAGGAGGCGTCAGGATGGCAGACACACCGGCCCAGCCACCATGCTGCCTGTGGGCGTTTCCTCCCATCTCCAACACCCAGACAGATGCTGAAGATGATACAGCACCGAACTCAGACTGTAGCACCGACCTCAGACCACAGCCCTTCTGGTGGAGTGAGGTATTCCTCTGAGAAAATCTAGCATGATGCTGTGTCTTGCCTTGCCTTGGTTTGTTTTGTTTTCCAGTTGTCAGGAGAAAGAAATGCTGATCTCTACTTGAAGCTCTTCTCCCACGATCTTTCCTGAATCTCTCTGCTTGCCAGCATTTGGTGGTCGTGAACGGGTATGATGTCAGCTGCTCTCTGCTGCCCTGGGTCCACCCATCTTCCATGTGAGTTTGTGTTGGTTATGGCCCTGGTGTGGAAGTAGTCAGTGACAGGTGATGTTCATGTAAATGTCACAGTGGGCGTTTGCTGCCAATGAAGTCATCAGCAGTTTATGGTATTCTGCATCTGGGACACTGATGCCCAGGCCTCCAGCTGTATCAATATTGCCAGGGGAGCCTGTGTCACACAGTCTGTCACATCAACAGCACTTTCCTTAATAGAAATCAAGACTAGGGTCTCCGATGGTACAACTCTGGTTCAAAAGTTCACTGATGCCTTATGGCTACATGTGGATGCCTCCCTGTTGGTGTGGGGGACAGAGGCACTGAAACTGGGCACATGGAGTGAGAAAAGTGTATTTGAAATACTCACTGCTTTCTTTCTGCGAGCTAGCAGAAGTCATCTGGACAGTCTACTTGGTTGCGATGCCAGGAAGGGCGGTTTATGGGACTGGCTGGTGCTCATCTATGCCTACCAGCGTGCAGGGTCACAGCCAGGAGGGCCTTTCCCATACCATACGAAAACAACCAGTATGATCACTGTGGTGAGATGTATGTGACAATACTGGTTGTCCTTCCCATGTCTAAGGGCACACTTCAGTGACATTTAGCACATGCACATCGCAGTGCAACTGTCACCACCACCCATCCACAAGGCTTCATCTTGTAAAACAGAAACTAGCCCCATTGAACACCCAATCCCCACCCTTCCCC
>NW_007087227.1:144507-156338 GCF_000164805.1 Carlito syrichta | reverse complement strand
CCCCCCCATCTCTGTGATTTAGACTTCCCTGGGGACCATGGGTAAACAAGCCTAGACAGCATTTGTCCTTTTGTGACTGGCTTATTGGATTTTTTTAAAGTTAGGAAACCTTTTTTTAAAAACATACTTCTAAGCAGATAGGAAAATAGAAATTCCCCCAGATGACAAGGGAGGGACTCCCCAGAGTGAGAGGGACTGGAATGGGCATTCTCTCAGGAGGCGAAACTGACCCCTGCTGGTGGAGCCCACCTGTGCCTGGAGCCACCCAAGGAGGGAGTGGAGTTTGGACATGCTTCTCCCTCAGTGGGGACTCTGGAGGTAGGTGAGTGTGGAAGGAGCTCCGTCATCCCACAGTCGGAGACATGAGGCCATGCCTCCCTGGCCCTAGCTGGGTTCCAGGCTGAGCAGGAGATCAAGCCAGACTTGATGTCAGAATTCAATCTGCATTGCCAGAAAACTAGAGTCTAAGTGTAGTCTCAAGGTGTCCTGAGTGGGCAGAGTCCCCAGATACCTGGCAGACGTCAGAGCAAATCTTCCCTGAGAGGACATTTCTACCTGATCAAAAGTATTTTCCTCAGATACAGCACAAACACACATAAGCTCACAATCAAAAGTCACAAAGCACATGAGAAAACCGGGCTCAATGAGCAAACCCCATTGAGACAGTCAGCTACAGAATCACCCGAAGGAAGCAGACACCCACTCTAAGTAGAGGGAGTTTGTTCAAAGAAATGACAGACTGGACCTGGCTCAGTGGCTCAGCCTGTAATCCCAACACTTTAGGAGGCCGAGGCGAGTAGATTGCCTGAGCCCGTGGGTTTGAGACCAGCTCAGGCAACTTGGCAAGACCTCGTCTCTATAATAAATAAAAAATTAGCTAGACGTGGTAGCTCGCACTTATAGTCCCAGCTGCTTGGAAGGCTGAGATGGAAGGACTACTGGAGCCTAGCAGGTTGATGCTGGGGTGGCCGTGAGCATGCCACTGCACTCTAGCCTGGGCGACAGAGTGAGACTCCAACTCAAAAAAAAAAAAGAAATGAGAGACTGAAGATAGGAGAGAAAATACAACTGCCCTAATAGGCTAGACTTTTAAAAGAACCAAATACAACATCTAGAAATAAAGGGTGTTGTTAAAATTAGTACTTCAAGTTCAGTTCATGCAGTGTATAGGTACGTGAGAAATGAACTGATGAACTTGGATATAGATCTGAAGGTGTAGCTAGGGACATACGTCAGAGGATTTTTTCAACAAAATACAAAGGATGAATCAACTCAGCTATATTACATTAAGAACATCTTTTGATCAAAATGCAGCACTAAGAGACGGAAAAAAACAAACAGAAAACTGCAAGCCAGGAAATGATGCTTGCAGCCCCATCAAAGACACAGGTGTGGTGATAAGACATGCACAGTACGTGGACAAAATACAATGTGAACAAGCAGCTTCTTAGGGAAATGGACAGAAGACTTGAGGCATTTCACAGAGCACGAATATGCACATCAAGTACATTCATGAAAAGTTGTTTCACCTCATAACTAATCTAGGAAATGCAGTTAAACCACAATAAAGTAGTATCTATCATTCTACAAGTTTGCAGACATCAACTGTGTCGAAGAGGAGACAGGACACCAGGGGTCTTCCTGCCCAGCAGGATTATGGACAAAGGTCCTCCACTTGGAGAATACCTGGCTTCCCAAGGGAGTGGAATCACAGCTGCCCTCACTCAGGAGCATCTCAGGAAAGCCCTGCAGAAGCCACTGGGAGACACAAGAAGGAGCTTGCAAAGTGGACTCTGAGGCACTGAGGACCCAGCCTTATACAACTGAGGAGAGTCAGAGTTGGGTTCAAAGCCCACAGGGTGACCCAACCTCCACTCAGTGCCTGTGGCTGCTTGTGACGTACACCGTCGACACCACCATTTTGGCTCTGCAAATATATTCCTCAGGTTCTTGGAGGTGGAGAAAGAAGATTGCCTTTATGTAACTGGAAGTCTTCTCACCGTGAAGGGCCATCCCTTCCCGCGATGTTGTGCAGTTTCCTGGGAATAGACATGTTCCCGGAACTGGCAAGTATGGTGCTAGATGACCGGGAACACACATGTCTCTGGCGCGTCTTGTCACTCACAGGGAGCTCAATCAACAGTTTCACAAGCTAATTAAGCTGTATGCCACCATGACGGGAAGCAAGCTACGCAGAGTGGCTGCCCGGATCTTAACATTGTTTCTGACTCATAAAACGGCACTCCCTTTGCTAGAAAGCCTCTGGTGCTTGCACAATGCTTTCAGACTCAAACTAATAAATAACACTGGCAGTTTAATTACCCACCAGCAAGCCAGCTCGAGACGTTCAAGTGCATCTCCCGGCACCAGGATTTCAGACATCTGGCAATAGCATTCAAATCCACACGTGGTCCCCATGTAGAAGTACACGTGAGCACCTTCACTGGCAGACCCAGGCCCGCCCGGTGTCCAAGGTCCATGCGTTCACAGAGCGACCTGAGGGCTGGGCTGGGAGTGAAGGGAACACAGGACCTGGCGTCTGGCCTGGACAAGTCCCGAGTCCCCAAATGATGGACCCTGCAGGGGCGAGATCTCACGGCCCAGCACGTGGGGTCTCCTACAGAGTGGCCCAAAAGGCCAGTTCATGGGGAAGCCAATTCACCTGCAGGGAAGGAGGGGCCAGCACACATTCGTGGCCTTAAATGTTCCAGGTAGTCCTCTCACTCGCAGCCTGGGCAAGGCATGCAGGACCCCAGGGATGAACGCTGTTGACGCTACCATGCTAGTTCTTAAAATAATTTCTTCATGCTCTTGGAGATGGAGAAAGAAGGCCATTTAGCTGGAAGTCTTATTATTGTGAAGGGCCAACCCTTCACGGAATTTCATGTAGTTTCCTAGGAATCCACATGTCCCCAGAGCCTCCGAGGACTGTGGATGAAGACCCCACAGGACACCCACCGTCCCATCCCTGCGGTACACGTGGTCACTAAGTGGAATCCACGACCAGGACCCTTGCCCTCCCGGGTTCTCCACTAACTGCCCTGTTTTCTCAGCAACACCTACCCTTGAATGCTCTTTTTAACTGGGATAGAGAAGGTAGGAAACAAAAGCAGCTGCCACACTGTGTGACCAGGCTTGCGTTTCACACTGTTATCATTTTGACTTCATCTGTGGTGGCTACCTGTCCTGCCTCCTGGCTGTGGGGAGGACAGTTTTTGGCATGGGCCCCTCCAAGTCGGTGTGTCAAAGCTCCCAGCTAGGCTCACCTGCAACTGCTGTCGGTGAGGATCACCCTCTGTGAGGCCTGTGTTATCAGAAGCGCCTCTCCTGGCCTGCTCCTCCCAGGACTGTGGAAGTGCGTATTTCTCCTGGAAATCCCACCAAATTCTTGGTATCTGAGAGTCTAACTCAGGCCAATTCCACCTCAAAGGCATCATTCTTCTGTCAGAAGGACAAGTTTCATGAGCCTTCAACACACAAGGCAACTCTGCCCCTAATGGATTCCCAAGCCATCCTTCGGTGGTGGCTCAAGCTCTTGAAGCCATCCACAGGCGCCGAGCATCCCCCACTGAAAATAAAATGGAAGGCATCAGTATGGCCCCAGAGGCAGGAAGAGTCTGTTCAGTCAGGTGCTGACCCCCGCCCGCCTGTCACCCTTCACACTTTTTCTGGGCTCAGGCCGACAGAGAGCCAGGTTTCGAAGACTGTAGACTTCCTGAAATGGTGGGGGGTAGGGGGGATTCTTCTGGCTCCAGCATGGGGGGTGGGGTAGAGCAGGCCCAGCTACCATCAGGGGCATGTTTGGACCACATAGGTCACAGGTACCAACTGGCTGGACCTGCAGATCTGTGCAAATGTGTCATGTTAACAGGTGAGAAGATGATAACCCCACCTGGCAAGACCTGCTCCAAAGGGGCCAGACACAGGGTTTAGGTCAAGAGGAAAGTGTCCCAAACCACCTGCCCCAGACCCAACTCTGAAAACTTGCTGAACCACAAAGGAGGCACCTGGCTGAGCTCCTCAGAGCTCTGCAATCTGACCTCTTCTAAAGTCAATCAGCAATCAGTATTGAAGGATTACCATGCTTTTCCACAAAAAAGAGGCCACCAAGAAGCTCAAAGCAGGACAGTGACCTTTGAGGGCCTAACAGTCTAACACGAAGCATGTACATAATTTGCAAGAGAAAGTCTCCCGAAAACAACTGCATGGGTGTGGCTACCAACAGCACTGATGCTATTTGCCAACTACGGTCACCACTCTCCATGGTATCACTCCCCACCACCTTAATTTCTCTTTCCAAATTGCAGACCAAAGCCCAGCAGCCATGACTGGAGTGAAGACTCTGGCTGGAGAATGAGAGTAGTGTCAAGAGCTGGGGAAGGAAGGGTTAAGGGATCAGTGTATCTGCTGGGGACATGAGAAGTCTCCGGAGATGGAGGCGGTGATGGTCACACAGGGTGGACGTGTGCAATGCCACTGTATTACACACTTAAAAGTGGCAAGGATGGTAAATTTCATGCTATGTATGTTTTACCAAGATAAAAATGTGTATTGGTCAGAAACACAGAGGATGAGAAATCACTGTCATTAGTTTATTGGCAAAAGATGTGATCACAGTGATGTGATCACAAGTTAGCCAATTGCCACTAAGAGGAAAAAACAACAAATACGTTGCTCTGATGAGGAATGTTCTGCCGGGAAGTTGGTCCCATTTGCCTCAGGTCTTTGGGGAAGCAACAGAGGTTCTCCCTAAGAGGGTGTCCTCAGAGTTCCTGCCCTGAAGCCATGTGATCCCTCCACATATACACTGGCCGTGATGTCCCACATCCTTGGGTAACAGCCTGCCTTCTGTGTCCACGTTTGGCCTGACATGGCCCTGAGTCAGTTCCTGAAATTCAGTGTCTCCATTGCATAACGGGAAGCCTGGTGTATATTCATAGGCTCCTGGTGAGAAACAGACAAAGTAGCATTTCCCAAGTACTCTGCTTGGTATAGTGAATGCACCGCAAGTTAAGAGGAAAATAGAGTCTAAAAGCAAGAGACTATGTGTAGAACTTAATTCCTTGTCTTTTGGGATTATCTAATTAATTTTTAAATATTTATATTTAGTTGATTTCATAAATGTCTACTGATTTAACTATATTTATTAATTCAATTTAAATAAGTATACTTAAATGATTATTGAAATAAGTTATATAAGTCTGACTTTAAGTAAGTTATCAGTTTTAAACAGGCTAGACTTATTTTAAACTCATGCAAAAGAAGCCAAAAACAAAAAGGCTGTGTGACTGCATCTACATGAGGTTCTAGAACAGGCAACGCCAGTCCAAGACATTAGAAGTAGGACCAGCGGATGTGTGTGGACGGGGCCATGGGCAGCAAGTGTCCCTCCAGCTCACAGGAGATGCTCCTTCTGTCTCAAAAGGGTATGAGTTACGGGGGCAGACACAGTAAGACCCACCAGATTGTCTCCCTGTGACCCGCCCATTTCACCAACTGCCTAACAGACAGACAGATTCCCCAATGGGCATTATCTAGGACCCAGCAATTCCTCCTCCAAGCATATCCAGTCTGACGGATGCACAGTGGCACAGCAGCACTGCCTGCTGGGGCCACAGAAGAAGCAGCCGGAACATTTGTCCATAGCAGAGAAGATGAGTGGCAGTGGTCTGTGCAGTGGGCAGTGTGTGGGGTGGACATGTGTGGACTGTCATCCCACAGAAAAGCGGGGTATGGCTCAGACAGAACAGGGAAGCAAAAAAGCTGACACAAAAGACAGCTCAGTGCCACAAGTACAAAATTCAAAAACAGGTGACCCACCCTGTGCAGTGTAGGACAGGACACCTTGGAGGTGGGGGTGGTGTGGTGATAGGAAGGGACGCCCACAGGAACACATGGAAACATGCATGTGCCCACTTGCTCACAGATTCCTCGTGTGTCAGGATTCTGCCTGAGGCCTGGAAGCAGGCAGTGAAAGCAGCCTGCAATATCTGCCTCCCTTTCGGGGCAGGATGGAGCTGACATAATGGAAACAACCTAGCAAATGTTCATAACCAAATGGTTCAGGTCCACGTGAGGCACCAATCCACTGTCTTCTGTTTGCCTGTTTTGTTTGTTTGGGTTTGTGAGTGAGATTCGTCAAGGCACTTTGGACTGGGAGAAATGAAGAGGAGGAAATCTTTGCATTGTACTGACCCAGGAAGTCGATGTCCCGACCATGCTCACTGGAATAGTTCGCCATGCTGGGTAAGTAAAAAATAAAAATAAAAAGACTCACAAGGCCTCTTTTAAAGTCTTTCTAGCCGGGCTCGGTGGCTCAGCCTGTAATCCCGCGCCTTTGGGAGGCTGAGGTGAGTGAATTGCCTGAGCCCGCGGGTTCGAGACCCGCCTGGGCAGCGAGACCTCATCTCTACAATAAATCAAAAAATCAGCCGGGTGTGGTAGCGCATGTCTGTAATTCCGGCTATGTGGAAGGCTGAGGCGGAAGGATCGCCGGAGCCCAGCAGGTCGAGGCTGCGGTGGCTGGAAGCTGCCACTGCACTCCAGTCTGGGTGACAGAGTGAGACTCCAACTCAAAAAAAAAAAGTCTTTCTTTTTCATTTTCTTCAGGTAATTTACAGATTACAGACTCACCTTTTCAGAGCAATTAAATACTTCTTAAAACCAAATTTGACTCATGGGAATGCTTGTGCCTGCCTGCGATGCACTCTGGGCATTATATCTAGTGTTTGGTAGCTGTGTTGTCCGTTATCCTTGTTCTAAGAGACAAGTCTTGCTTCTGAGCACTTGCTCAGCACTCATCACCGATTCTGCTGTGTGACTGTAGACAGGTCTCTGCATCTCCCACTGTCTTGCCTCCTCAGTCAATCGGAAGGGCTTGTCATGAGCCAAATGCAGATGCCATATTATGCCTCAGGACATGACAAAAGGGGAAAGACAAGGAGCATCTCCCTCCCTCCTAGTGGGAGCCACCTGGAATAGCCCCTCTCAGGCCAAGATGTAGGCACTCACCTCAAGGATGAACAGTGCTTGTTAGAACTAAGATTCGAGTGACTATAGGCCATTGATGTTCCTAAAACACCTACCTCAGAGGCAGAGTGTTAACATAATGACGCATGTAATTCTATGATCTAAAGCTTACAAGAGGCTATTCACCCAACTCCTAACTAGGTCTATGCCAGCAATGACATTCTCACTTAATTTCATCCAATACAAAACTGTTTAACAATTATACAGATCTTCCCCAAAGTTTCTTAGTTTTCAAAGATTAAAGGGTTTCCTTTTCAATCAACACAGACTGATGATTGTTCAGTACTTTGGTTTCTATGAAATAATAATTGTGGAAGCATTTGTGTGTTCCCCTCGGGCCTTGCCACCCTATGCTAGGTTGATGCATTTGGAAAGGAACGAATGAGCCATGTGTCTCTCCCAGATGGTCCACCGGATGGCATCACACTGGCCCAAGCATCGTCCTCATTTTTAGTTTCATGAATTTCAACAAGCCACTTTCTGAAATATGTCATTTACCCTTAAAGAAATTCTACCTACTGTAATTTAATTTCTGGTCAATCACTCAGAGTCCTCATGATGAGCAATATTTTTTTGATGTTTTTCTTGCTAATAGCCTCACACATTACTGGGCTCCTTCCCTTATTTCAAGTGGTCCCAGATTTCTTCTTCATGTTATTTTTGACAACCTCTCTCTGTATCTTTAATACAGAGCTCTTACATACCAATAATAAATACCTCAATTAAATTGTTGACAAAAGATTTAAACAGGAAAGACCAAAGAAGGTATAATATTATGTAACATGCATCAACGAAGACATTTGGTCACAACACTCATCTAAGAATCATATAACACTGGAGCAAAAGCTGTAATGATAACACTTCAGTTGACAAGACTTTGTGCTGTGAACAGTGAGGAATTAACACTTTCATACAGGAAGATTTAGAATAACAAGAAATAATTAATTACATAGATGCCATCAATAGGGGATTAGTTAAAAGCATTATTGCATAATCCCAGAATGTGATGTTATGCAACTGTGTGTCTGTATTTTTAACATAGCAAATACAGAAAAAAATTAAATAAAAACAGATTAAATTTGCAGTAAAAATTGTATGTACACAGAAATATATGGAAGGTATGATATATTCAAAATTGATAATGCAGTGGGCTTTATGGACAATTTCCTTCTCTTACATGTTTATTTAACTGTCATCACATTTCTTTAATAATCAGAAAAAAACAATAAAGATATTTCCACATGTGAAGAGAAAGAATTTTTAGTGGTGACTAGCACAAAATTAGGAAGAAATGCTAGCTACCTCATGAAATCAGCCCCAGATCACTGTGTAATGAGCACATCACTGACCTTCTCCCAGGAACCATCTCAGTGGAGAGAACATGGAATCTAAGAGGTGGCAAGATGTGGGAAAACCCACTTCATAGGAGGCACCACAGATTTACAACATTGTGAAACTCAGATAGCTAGTAATGTTTTGTAAGGTATGTACACTTCACCATGAGCACATGGGCAACCAAGACCCACCTGCACTGTGTGGTGCAGCTGAAGGCCTATAGAACACAACTGTTCACCTCCACTATCCAACGACCAGACGGCAACAGGGACCACAGTCATCTTCCACACAACCGTGTATGTGCAAGGGTAAATCAGTGAGCATCTCCCTTCATGGAAGAGAAAAACGGGCTATAACTGAAGTGGTGAGGTGGCTTTACCTTTCATTCAATTCCTTCCTCACAAAAGGCCATGGATGTATAGTTTAGTCCTAAAGTGTTAAAATACAAACACAATGACTTATTACTAGCCAGTTGTACCCTGCATCCTTTTGCTTTTTAACGGGGAACTATAGAAACATACACATATGCACACCTCATGCATACCACACGCATACACATGTACACACATACCACACACACACACCACATACACACTTATACACACACCAAAGGCACATGCAAACACACAAATCACAGGCACACATGTGCATGCACATGCAAATACACATCACAAACTGTATGCACACACATATGCACATGCACACAACACACACATACAAAACACAGACACACACATGCATGCACATACATCATTTATATACACAACACACATATTCATGCATATGCACCCACATTCACATAAACACATACCACATGCACATTTACACACACATCACACACATACCATATGCACACGTATACATACACAGACACACACACACATAAACACATGCACACACATTACATACATACATGTCATGTGCACACGTGCACACACATGCACACATGCACACATGCCACGTGCATGCACATGCACACACATCACCTGCATACATGCATGAATATGCACACACATTCACACACACCACAGGCACACACACATTTACATATACACATATCACACACACGCATACCATATGCACACTTATATACACACAGCAGACACACACAAGTACATGCACACACAACACATGCATGCATACCACATGCACACACACATGCACACACATCACACACATACACACACCAAGGCACACATACAAAACACATCCATACATGCATGCACATGTACACACACCATGTGCATATACACAAATGCACACTTATACACACACGCCACGAACACATGGGCATGCATCACATACATGCATACATGCATCCGCATGCTTGCACATACCATGCACACACATACACACACATATCACACACACATACCACACATACATGCATGAACCCAAGTGCACACACACAAATGCACATATATAATCTTTGGATGATTTTTCTGTCCATGCCTACACTACTACATCCCAACACAAGGACACACACAAGCTCCTCGGGTTCTTCACAGATGATTGCCATCTCACAACTCCATCCACCAAGCCTTAGGAAAGGAATCAAGTCTGGAGACTGCTGGAGTGTCACTACATGCTGAATACAGGGAAAGAAAACAAGCAGAGCCAAGGAATTAAGATAAGGCTTCATTCTGCAATAAATAAGGCAGAGGCAGTGCATACATGGAATTTATTTGGCTGCTTGGCATGTGACCCTAATACCATGAAAGGCTCTATGCCTCTGCAAATGGTGTCACATGAGGTTGGCTCAGACTCCCAACAATATGTGCAGGAGTGGTGGTGTCTCTGAGGCCCGTGAGGCTATGGGCAAGCACAGAACGGGGTCTTAGTCCCACTGCCTCTTTGCCACCAGTCAATGGACCCTCGCACCAGGATCCACACAGGTCTGTACCGGGCTGTCCTCCTTCCCAGGGATGTTTTGGGGAACTTCGTGTGCCAAAGTCCCGTCTTCTTGCTGCTCTCCAGAGACAGAAAATGGCATGTATTCTTCCCAAATCCTTAAACCTGCATCTGACACTGAAAAGTCAAAATTATAGAAGGCACCAGGCCCCTTAGGAACATGAAGAAACACTGGAACACACATGCAAACCCATGGTTTAAATACGACTTCAGACTCAGTAAGTGAGCCACTTGGCTTTGCAAAACTAGTTGAAATGTCGTTAATCAACAAATCTCCCTTCTGTCAAATGTGGGCCTCATAGGGTTACCAAGCATCACCAACCATGACTGCTGGTGAAGGACTAGCATTTACTGGGTGTCTTCTCTTGCAGAACCACATGCTGACCCGTCTCCGAGCACGACTTTCCAGCTTCATGTGTCAGGCTTCAAGGCAGAGTATTCCCAACCCCCCTCAGCAGGCAGCCAGGATGGTGTGGAGTTATGAATGACTAAAACCTTTGGCATGTGCTCCGCACCCTACAGTGGACAACTCCCACAGTCACCAACAGCAGAACCTCACGCAACAGTCTCTGTGCCTAGAAACCACAAAGGGATGGGAACAGAGGAGGCAGCCACCTCCACCACTGAGCCTCAGACCACAACAGCCCTCTACAAGGTCTATGGGGACGGGGCGGGGATATCTCAACCTTCCCATAATACTGTATGAGATTATCTTACAGGTGAAGAAAGTTCTATCTGCTGATTGATGCACTTAGACCATACCTCATGGTATAACCATGCCTGTCTTTAGCAGTACTGAAATTACTAATTCCCTCCTGGGAAGGAAGTCATATGTACTAGCTGCAACTTCATGAGTGGCCATCCCTGTTAACAAAAAACTCACAAGTCACCACGTTCTTTATGGAGACCTAGACTAGGAATGCCTGCAACTGTCTCTGCTTTTGAGATTTCTCTTGGCCACTGTGCAAATGTGGTGATAGCATAGAAAAAAAAATTGTCAATGAACACATGAAAGGTGTCCAAACCCACTACAGGTCACAGCATGTGTTCAATAAATGCAGAGATACTATTTATTTATCACTCAAATTGAGGAAAAAATGTATGAAAATGATGGCATTCCGTGTCAGCAACAATATGGGCCTCAGAATTTGCCCTATAACATACTGCTGGTTACAGCTCCAACTCTTTGAGAAATAATTTTGCAATATGCAAATAAAACTACATACACCACTGACATCAGAAATGCCATCTTAGAGAATACAAAAATAAAAACAACAGCATGAAGACTGTATGCATGAGTTTGGTAGCATTGCCACATATAGTAGGAAAAAACAAAATAAAACAACCGAATGTTCATCGTAGAAGAAAAATTAAAATGTACCTATATAATAGAATATTGTTTGTTAAAAGAATTAGATGATGATGAAACTATAGACCAAAGTGTATTGTAAGAGTATAGAAGTGATAGAAGGATGGATGGGTGGACGGATGGGTGGGTGAATAGGTGAATGGATGGATGGATGGATGGATGGATGGATGGATGGATGGATGGATGG
>NW_007087227.1:135477-144325 GCF_000164805.1 Carlito syrichta | reverse complement strand
TGGCTGGTTGACTGGGTGAATGGGTGGGTGGCTGGGTGGATAGATGATAGATACATAGATAGATAGATAAATGGGTGGATAGATGAGTGGATGGATGGAACAAAGGAAGGATGTATGGGTGGATATATGGGTGGGCAGGTGGTTAAATGGATGGATGGATGAATGGATAGATGGATGGATGGATAGATAGATCAATGGATGGATGTATGGGTGGGTGGCTAGATGGAAGAATGAATGGAAGGGTATGTGGATGAATGGATGAATGGATGCGTGGATGGATGGATAAATGGATGGATGGATAATAGGTGGGTCTGTGTGTGGATGGATGGATGGATGGATGGATCCATGAGTGGATGGATAGATGGATGCATGGATGGATGGATAAATGGATGGATGATAGATGGGTCTGTGAAAGCCTACACAATAAAATACATAAGGAAGGTTTGATTCAATAGAGTTGGAGAAAAGACATTAAATTTTCTTTACATATTTATTATACTTTGTGTATTATTTTTGTAATAAAAACACTTAATAGTATTTTTAAAGTTATACAGTATAAGAAATGATTTAAGAAGACCAGATTATAATTTTTTTAAATTTTCTTTCAGTTCACTGATAAAAAAATTACCATGTATTTATTCAGCAAATATTATCAGGCAGTCACCGTGAGCCAGGCGTATGATTATAAATGTCTAAAATGCATCAATGAAAAAGCAAAGATCTCTAATCTCACCACTCTTGCAATCTAGTGGGGGGAGACAACCAACGAACAATAATCACTTAAGCAGACAAGCTAGAAAGTGGCTTAGAAGATGATGTACTATGAAAGAAAGGCAGAGGTAGGCTCAGGACTGCTGCAGGGTGGGGTGGACAAGAGCCTTCCAGGCAGAAAGCACAGCACATGAAAAGACCCTGGGCATCTGCAAAACAGCAAGGAGGCAGGGCAGCAGAGCCAGAGTGGAAGTGAGTGAGATGAGAGAAGGCAAGGAGGGGAGGACCAAAGGGAAGCTGCTCTCAAGGGCCATCGCAGTCTTCATGGTTTTTCCAGCTTCATGGAGTGAAGCTGGAGCCATGGCCAGGTTTTGAGCAGAGGAGTGCCAAGGTCTGACTTAGGTTTGAGGATCACCTGGCATCTGTGTTGAGACGGGGCATATGGGGGCACTCACAGAAGCAGACATGTCTCTCGGGTCCCTGCAATGGAGCAGGATCGAGGGTACCTGGCAAGCTGATGCTGAGAAGTTGCCAGAGGCGTGAGCATACTGAGTCTGGGTCCAGGGCCTGGCCCTGACCCACGGCTTCGTGATAGCAGGGTATCCTCCAGCGGTGTTCCATGGATATTTACTGGTTAACACTTCATAAAAGTAATGCTTGTTTACTTATTTAATGAGGTCGCATCCCATTAAGAGATGGTTAAAGGACAAAATATCATGAGAGACAGCATCCAGTGAGCACCCTCACTGACTGCATACGTGCCAGGAGCTACACCAGTCCCCATGTAGGTTTCTTCCCAGTTTTGCAACTGTAAACAGTGTTCAAATAAACACCCCTGCAGGGACATCTTTAAACGATCTCCTAACTCCTTTTTTTAGAATAAATTCCTAGAAGTGAATCCAAGCACATGTGTATTTCAAGATTTTTGGTTACTTGGCCAAATTGCCCTCCCACCAGCAGAGCACAAGAGGGCATGTTTCTTCATACTCTCACCAGCAGTGGTATCCTCACTATTCTTTTCATCTCTGCCAGTCTGATTACAAACGGTGTGTGTGTTCATATTTGCTTATTGCACCACTGAAATATACTCAACCAGAAAGCAATTCAGCCCAATGGGGAAAGTGACCCATGACTACAGCAGACTGACAACTACATGTTTTAATTTCCTCATGCTTCCAGATGGAACCTGATGAGATGCATGCAAGCTTTATACAATTCTTATAGTCATAACATCCTTATAGTGACAATTTCACATTCGGTTTCTTCTCAGCATCTTATCACAAGCATTTCTCCATTGTTATTTAGTGTCGTTCCAAATTATAGCCTGTACAGCTCTGTGGGTTTATAATCATTGGCTAACTTGTGTACCTTCTGACCCTCTATTAGACCCAAGGGAAATGGGGGTGAGAGGTCCCGCTTCCCCATGCTGAATCTGCCATCCCCCTGTGGTGGCGTTTAAAGGGAGACATGAGAGAAAGAGGCACACACCTGACCACATGGGCCTTACATAGAAAGTCAAAGAAACAGAAAAGTTGCTGTGACACACCACAAGGGCAGTTATAAATACACACACATACACACACACACACGATAGTATTCAGAGATTCAAGAAGCTATTGCATCCACAAAACAAAAATGGTATAATATAAAAATTATCCAAAAACTTACAAAAACCTATTACAAATGCTAAATATGACCAGTAAATTTTTAGAAAAAATAATAGGAGTTTTGTACATCAAAGTTGAAAAAAACTCAAAAAAATAATGAGATAGGAAATATGATACAAAAAATAAAATTAAAAAGGCTTAACCCTGGAAGTCCAAAGTGAGAATTCAAATGTCTCAATAAGGACATAGGCGATATAAATAAAAAGGATACATTTATCAAATAAAAACAGAGGGAATTTTTAGAATTAAAGAGCAAATGTCCCTTCATGCTGAAAATGTCTACAAAGTGCTGTGTGTGATGAATAATTTTATGTGTCGATTTGGCTGGGCCACAGTGCCCAGAGATTTTGGTCAAACATTATTTAGGATGTTTTGAATGAGATTAACATTTAAACTGGTGGATTTTCAGGGAAATAGAGTGGCCTCCCTAATGCAGGTGGGCCTCATCCAATCAGTTGAAGGCCTGAATAGGAAAAATCAGAACTTCCTCAAGGTACTCTCCATGGGTGTCAGTGAAGAAAGGTGAAGCTGCTAGAAAATGGGAAAGGATTTCAAGGTCACGGTAAACATAT
Source organism: Carlito syrichta (assembly GCF_000164805.1). NCBI lineage: Eukaryota > Metazoa > Chordata > Mammalia > Primates > Tarsiidae > Carlito > Carlito syrichta. Next base: position 141,375 of record NW_007087227.1, on the reverse strand, counting down.
AAATGGCAGACCAATGAGATGGGGATGGGTGAACAAGTGGGAAAGACAGTAAGACTGTGAGACTGCCTGCAGACTGGAAGTGAGCCTGGGCCACAGGGAAAATCAATGCAAAAATCCTAAGTCCTCCTTGCTGGAGAATGTTCCCTAGGCTCAAATCCATTCTCAGAGGGACTTGTGACAGTGGAGAGCATCTTTATTGTGTGTGTGTGTGTGTGTGTGTGTATGTGTGTGTGTGTGGTGTGTGTGTGTGTGTGTGTGTGTGTGTGTGAGAAAAAGAGCAAGCACATGCAAAATACCCAGCATATCCTACTCTTGAAGTGAATTAATGGTGAGAAATGGGGACAGATGATCTTAGACAAATAATCCTCAATCTAACTTGTCTCCACAGACCTGTTTTTTACATATATTCTGTGACAGGAGACAATGGCACAAGAAAGGACAATGTGATCACTTAAATTCCTTCTATATCTTACACTCTGGGACTCAGTCCAAGACACTACCAACGAACTTTCCCTGCTAAGTCTGTTCTGTGTGAGAGTTGGCTCCCTCTCCCACAGAAAGCTCTGGATGTAGGTGCCGTCCAAGCAAGCAGAGTGACCCACGACTTGTCCTTAAGGTCAACACTGGTAACACAACCTAAGGCATGTAGGACACAATATTTGCCCAGTTCCACGTTCACGGTCACCACAAATGAGGTCTCTCTGTGCCAAATGGAAGAAAGAGAAGGCAAGGAGCCAAGAATTGTCAAGAAGTGAGAAAACACCATCTAGGAAAGTGTCCCATGGAAAGGAGGCTGGAGGAAATAGTGAGGAAAAGAGCAGACACTCATGAATTAGAAGACACCAAAAACAGAGAAGGCCACCAAAGTCAGCAGGTATTCCTTAGTAAAACTAGTAAAACTGTGAAATGGTTGCCAAGGTTGAAAAAGAAAAAAAAAAAATGCAGAGAGAGCACAAATAAGCAATAATAGAAAAAATATGGAGAAAGATCTCTGTGAATTCAAAACAACAATTGTAGGTAAGATCACGTAACACTTATGCCAACACAATTGAAAATATGGACAAAAAGAAAAAAAAGCAAGCCTATGGATTAATACATCTGCAACCAACTGACACAGGAAGAAATAGAAAATCTAATTAATTATACAGCTATTTGAGAACTTATATTCATAATTTAAAATTTTTACACAACAAAAATGCAGGTGGAGATGGCTTCATTAATAAATTATATCAAATATTTAAAAATAAAATCAGAATTTTACACAAATTCTTTCATAGACCATCAAAAGAAGTAATACTTCCTATGAGGCCAGCATTCTGATATGCAAAAGAGAATGATGAACTAATCTCACTCATGAATATGGATGCAAAACTCTAAAGCCAAATATTACCAAACTACATCTAGCAATATATAAATGGAAAGATATGTCATAACCAGATTTATTTATTCTGGAAATGCAAAGTTGATTTTTTGTTTGCAAATCAATCTTAATTCATGAAATGAACACAAAAAAGGAGAAAAAAATCATCTCAATATCTAAGAAAAAAGTCATTTGATAATATGCAACATATATTCCAGGTATAGAGGACAGTTTCCTTAATCTGATAAAAGATGTCCACAAAACACATACGATATCATCTTAGTGATGAAAGGTTGAAAATCTTCCCTCGCCCTTGGAAGTGGCACATGGATGCTAGATATTATCACCTTTCAACACCCACTTAAGGCCCTAGCCACTGCAATAAAGCAAGACAAATAAATATAGGGGGAAAGGATCAGAAAGAAGAAAATAAAATTGCCATAAGTCACAGATGCCATGATGTGTGGAAAAAAATCCAAAATAATCACAGGTAAATTATTCAAATAAATATGTGAGTTTAACAAAGCTGTGAGATGCTTTATAAATGTTTCTAGATCTCATGAACAAAAACAAAATAAACTTTAAAAAGGTAATATTGACAACAGTACCAAAAAAACAGATAAATCTAATGAAAGACGTGTAAGGTCTCTATACAGAAAATTATAAAATCATAGTTAAGAGAAATTAAAGAAAACCTTTACAAATAAGGTCATGCCAGGTCCTTGACTAGAAGCTCAATATTGTAAAGATATAACTCCAGGTCCTTGACTAGAAGCTCAATATTGTAAAGATATAATTCCCTCCAGATTTACCTATTCTAGAATATACAAGTAAATCTCTGTGTAGAAGCACAAGAGAATAGACTCTACACAGAGATTTACTTGTGTATTCTAGAATTTAAATAATATTGCAGAGCTCAGAGGACTCAAGATACCCTTAAAGAACAAGGTTGGACAACTTGCTCTACTGAATATCAACACTTCATAGAAAGATGAAATAATTAAGACAACTGCAAGATTAGACAGATACACTCATCAAACAGCAAAGGAAGACCCAAATACACGTGGATATTTGACTTATGGCAAAGGTGGCACTGCAGAAGACTGCAAAAAGGACTGTTTTAAAATAAATATTGTACTGGAATACGTGTTGTACAAAAAGCAAATTGTGCCTCCCAATCTCCCCCCACCCCCGCACTTCATACAATACACAAAGAGTAACCCTAGGTAGACTGTGGATCGAAATCAGGAAGACAAAAGAGTCCATGTTCTAGCAGACAGCATTAAATAGTATCTTCAAGAGTTGGGATGAGCAAAAATTTCTTCAAAAGGGCACACAAGGATTAATGATAAATAAGATGACACAAAAATTAAGAACTTCTGTTCACCCAATGACATGATTTAGAGTCCACAGATATGGAGAAGACAACTGATAAAGGCTCCTATCCAGTCTCCGCCTTCAGCCCCAACCCCCACCCCCATCTCCATCTCTACCTTTATTCCCACCCTCATCTCCATCCCACCCCTATATCTACCCACCCCCACCCCATCTCCACCTCTATCTCCATCCCCACCCCCACCTCCCCCCTAAACCCACCCTCATCTCCACCTTCACCTTCACCTCCACCTCTGTCTCTATCTCTATTTCTTTCTCTATCGCTGGTCTAGATAAACATAGAAGACTAAGTAGAAAAATAAAGGAATCTTAAGATAACTGAAAAAATTCAGCATTCCTTTATGATGAAAAAAAAACAAAACTGGAAATAGAAGGCAATTTCCTCATCCTGATAAGACAAACCTATAGCTAATGTCACACTTAATGTGAATGACTGAATGTCTACCCCCCCCCAAGAACAGGAAGGAGACAAGGGTGCGCGATCTTATCACTTCCATTCAACATCCTATCAGATGCTGTCAGACAATTAGGCAGGAAGAAGAAACGAAAGGCACCCCTAGTGGAAAGGATGAAGTAAAACTATCTCCATTCACAGATGACATGCGCTGGTAGATAGAAAATACAAAGAAATTCACTAAAAATATAAAAGAAGCTATTTGAACCAATAAACAAACTCAGCAAAACTGTAGGGATCAATATAAAAGAATAGATTTTTAATTTCTATATACTAGCAATGAATATTCCGGAAATGAAATTACAAAACAATTTCACTTGCAATAGTGTCAGAGGAGTAAAATAATTAGAAATAAATTTTACAAAAGAAGTATAAGACTTGTACACTGAAAACTACAAAGCACTGTTCAAAGAAATCATTGAAGATCTAAATCAATGAAAAGACAGCCTATGTTTATGACCCAGAAGATTTAGCCTTAAGGTAGCAATACTTGCAACTGGCCTACAAATTCAGTGCAATGCCCTCAAAATCCCAGCTGACTTCTTTGCAGAAATGGACAAGCTGATCCTCAACTTCATATAGAAATGCAGAGGACACAGATCAACTGAAACAATCTTGAAAAAGAAGAACAAAGCTGGAGAGCCCACAATTCTGGACTTCAAAACTTCCCACAAAACGACAGTGTGGTACTGGCATAAGCTTAGACAGAGACACCAATAGCACAGAATTGAGAAACCAGAGGTTTATTTCTGGATCAACTGATTTTGACAAGGGCCTAATACAATTCCACAGAGAAAGAATTGTCTTTCCAACAAACGGTGCTGAGTCAACTGGATATCCACATGCAGAAGAATGAAGTTGGGCCTCTACCTCACAACATACACCAAAACTAACGCAAAATGGATGAAAGACTTAAATGAAAGCACTAAGACTACAGAAAAATCCTAGAAGAAGGCATAGCTGTAATCTTCAACTCTGGATTAGGCAATGGTCTGTTAGATACGACACCAAAAACACAAGCCATAAGAGAAAAAGTGGATACACTGGGCTTCACCAAAATTAAAAGATTTGCTGCTGCGACAGACACTACCAAGAAAATGAGAAACAACCCATTTTGGAAGAATTACTTGCCAAACCTGTACCTCATAAGGTCTTAATAAAAAAAAGACAACCCAATTTACAAGAGGGGACCCCCCAAAAGCATTTTATTTATAAGCAATTGTATACTTATTCTTACATGTTTAAACTTCAGTCACCTTGAAAGGACTCTGTTTGATGCAGTACACCTATTGAAACTTTTTCCACTGTTTAACACTTTTTGAACTTATCAATTTTGATACCTTTTAGTGCTTCTGCCATTTTTTTGTTTACCTCTTTCACATTGGCATAAACATTTCCCTTTGAGGACTTTTTTCATCAGGGAAACACCCAAAAAAGTGAATAGGGAGGGTGGGGCATGGGGGTAATGCCACTTTGGCTCAAAAACTACCGAACACTCAGTGTGGTGTGGGTGGGTGCACTCGAAAATCACCCATCATGAAATGGGCAAACATGTTGAAAGAATCTCCAACAAAAAATTCACTGAAGCCAAATACAGCCTCTCACCACAAGCTAGCTAGTACACTGAAATCTGTACTACAAGGGTCCACCCGCCAAAAGATAATTCCGGGTTTGGGGGGGCCCTCCCTTGTAGAAGTGGGCAAAGGACCAAGAACATCTGCAACAGGCACAGGAAAAGATGCCCAACCTCACTGGCCATGGGGAGATGCATATCAAAGCCCCAAGGAGACACCTGCAGGCCTGCTAGACACTGGGCTGCATGTGGGAAAACCCAGCCCTCCTTCCTGCTGGGGGGAACGTGACACCCTCCACCTGGACGGCATTCTGCAATCCTTCAAGGTGAGCCTGTTCTTCAGAAGGTCAAGCACAGTAGCTACCCACAATCCAGCAATTCCACCCTTAGGTACACACCCTAGAGAAAAGCATTGACACACCAAAACTCATCAGGAACGTCCTGACAGTGTTATTCCTTATAGCTAAAAAGTGGACGCCACTCCAGCATCCACCAACAGGTGAATGAATGAACAGAACTTGGCGTATCCACAAGGGGACTATTACTCAAGCCATGCAAAGGAAGGCGTTCGGACACAGGCTTGGCAGACGCACCTGGGAACATCACACTCACGGAAAGATCCCACGCAAAGACCCCTGGCATGACTCCACATACCTGAGCTGTCCCCAACAGGCAGGAGGTGGTGGCCTAAGTACGGACCTGTAGAGGGAACAGGACGACTCCAATGAGCACAGGGGTTCTTTTGGGAGAACACAACTTAGATAACACGCTAAAAAAATGGATTTCTACGCTTTAAATAAGGTGATTATAGGGCGTGTGAATTACATCTCAATTAAGCTGTTATTATGGAAAACTTAGAAGGCCAGCTGCGGCTTCCAAACTACAGATAAACCGAAGGAAACGCAGGTGGTATTTTTTTTAGTCTATATCGCGTGGATAAGGACGCCACGGTCCTTGGCCGCGATACCCTCCCGAGCATTTATCTTTTCGCAAATTTAAGAAACCTGCACAAAGCCCTCCTCCGCTTCGCCCCACTCGCGCCCGGCTCTGCATGTCCCCGGCTCCCCCTCCCGCTGGCCTCCCCTCCTGAGGTCTCAGGACGCGCCCCGCGCGAGG
>NW_007087227.1:134353-134804 GCF_000164805.1 Carlito syrichta | reverse complement strand
CAGGGGACCGCCTCTGGTTCCACTGGTACACAGAGCAGTACCAAGTGAGCGGGGCGGAGGCCGAGGGGAGATGCTGCCGCGGGCCGCGTGCGGGGCGTGCGACCACCTGTGTGCCCACCTGTGCGCCACAGAACCTGGGCGGGTTGCAGCTGCGCCCTTGTTGGATTCATGGTATTGTTCTGACATGAATGCACTGGTTTGACTTCCCCTGGTGGAGGGCAGAGGTCCACTGGGGACCTTGGCATCGCCTCGCAGGGATGTCCCCCACTCCGCACCCCGCCTTGAGTTAGGGCAACAGTGTCACGGCAAAACCACCTGAACTGTGCTCAATTGTGTGCTCAGATTGAGTGGAGGGGTGTGGTTGCCACAAAGTACTGGGGACAGTGAGTATCTGAGGAAGAAGGCTGCTTCTTCTCCTGTAACCTGAGAGTGGGGGGGGGGGGGAGGGGGA
>NW_007087227.1:120669-134333 GCF_000164805.1 Carlito syrichta | reverse complement strand
GGAGAGAGAGAGAAAGTGAGATGGGGGAGAGGGAGAGAGGGAGAGGTAGGGAGAGAGGGAGGAGAGGGAGAGAGAGAGGAAGAGGGGGAGAGGGAGGGAGGGAGAGAGAAAGAGGGAGAGAGGGAGAAGTGTGTCCTGTGATCCAGAGCTTGGTGGTTTCCCTGCCTGGGGTCTGTCTCAGCAACGTGCGGCTGCTCCAAGGGCCGACTGCTCTAAGGATGGGCGCCTTTGGCAGGCCTGGAGACGCTGAGTTGTGGCTCCTCTGCTTACACTCTGTTGCACAATCTCGTTTAACTTCTTGGAGACAACCCAAAAGAGATTTTACAGTATTGCAGTGTTCTTTAACAGAGAAAATGAAAAAGTTATAGGAAGACCTCTATCTAGTTGAATTACCTCTGGGACACTCAGTGGATCTCTTTCACTTGAGAAATTCAAATCTGTCCTGTTAAAAGGCCCCCCGGGAGGCTGCAGCGTTCCTGTCAGCTTAGCTGTGCTGATGATAACCTGGTAAAGGCTTCTGGATTAGAGAACTGGGAAGTCCTGGGTCTGGGGATACCTCCCAGGTGCCTGTTATCTCCGGTGTTGCAGAAGACTAAGGTGGCAGACGGAACCACCTGGACCCTGCCTTCGCGGCCTCTCCTCTGTCCCCACAGAGGGACGCAGCTGGTGTTGAGGCTTTGTTTACCCACACAGTGACCACATCCTGGCCATCTGTCCAGATGTCTGTGTGTTTGCACCCAGACACGCGTGGCTTCTGCATGCCCTCTGCTAGGTGTCCCATGGATGTGTGGTGCGTGTGACAGGAAGGTGCTGGTGGGATGCTGGCCTGAATTGCTCTGTCGAGGGCGTAAGAGCACAGTTGATGATTAACTTGGCTTAAGAAATATACAACTCAAACTGTGAGTGCTCAGCCTCTAATTACAAGTAGCCTTTTGGAAGAGAAGTTCAAACAGGTTTTTGTTTAACTTTTTTTTTTTTTAATGTGGGGACCAGAAGGAACACGCAGACTTTGTCTTGCAACTTTGTTCTCGGAGTGGATTACGTGATCAAAAGAGAAGAAGAATTGAATCTGTGTGACATCAGCTCAGGGATTAACACTTTTACATTTTTCTTACAGGGAAAAAATTAGGACTGACACAGTTCTGTAGTGCAGGACACAAAGGTGAGGCTTTTCCAAGTACAGTCACACCACCCAGATCCTCCCCACCCTGGGGTTGCAGCGGTTGGGCCTCACACAGGTATGAGGACAGCAGCTGTGAGAACAGGAAGGATGTTTATCTGGCCCTCAGAGCTTTATCCTTCTGAAATTCTCGTATGAGAATGTTTCTAGGGATTTATTTATTTATTTTCATTTTTGAGAAAGCAAGATTTATTAAGAGGACAGAAAAGCTTCCACAGTGGGAGGGGACCCAAAGGGGTTGCCCATTTCTAGGGATTTCAACTGTGCAGGGGAGATGGTGGCATCACACTCAGGCTCATTCACACCTGCTGCTTTGTCACAAAAGATGGTGTGGCCATCGCACTCAGGAAGAGTTTGCTGAATGAGTAAATGAGTGACTTTTATTGCTGTTGCAATAAAAGAGTGATTCCAGCATCCAGTCTCTCCCAGTTCTAATTTCTAGATGGATGAGCCCCCCATGTCCTGCCACCCCGGAAGGCCAGGCAGAGCTGACTGTGCTTGTTGCTTGCTACCTAGGGAACCCGTCCTTCCCTGAGGATGGGCTGGTATTTCCATCTTTATAAGGGCTATGTTTTCCAACAGCTCTAGTAGAAAGACCTCCCCCACCCACCGGCACTCAGTGACCCCATGGGTAGATAGAAAACTCCATCTTCCACCAGTGGGTGCTGCCGCATCATGAAATCCTATCCTGAGGAATTTCCAGTTCCCCATGGTGCTGGTTGTGACTTGTCCCGAAAGTGGCGGCTTGCAGCAGCACCCTCACACTGGCAGGTCCCAGCATCTCATGCTGCGCCAGCGGCTGCAAGGCTGATTCTGCAGCTGTGAACATGATGCCTGGTGTCTTCCTTGGACTGACTGCCTGCCTGGTGAACACAGAGGAACAAAGGAAGGCAGGGTTGAAGACTTACTCAGGGTCAAGGAGAGGGCCGGGCCTCCACAAGACCCTGCAAGCTTCTTGTTATCTGGGAGTCCAATCTGTGAACTTGGGGCCCCTTTGCTGTTGATGGATGGGCCGCTTTTAAACCTGGGTAATAACACTCTCCCCTCAGTGCAGAGGTGATGGCCATGGAATTCATGCGTGAAATGCTTCCTCTGTACGCACTGAGCTCATGGGGAAGGAAGGAGGTTTTTCAGATACCATCTCTCCGTCTGAACTCGAAGCTCCTTGCTTTCTGTCCTCCACATGTGTGCCATAGGGCTTGCTGGCCATGGGAGGATGTGTCGGTGGGGAAGCCAGGGCACGTTGGAGTCAGATCACTCTCTTGTGGCATAAAGAAAGAAAATGCCTCAAAGAACCAGACTGGCCACAGATGGCACCCTGGAATAGAAGTTCTCAGACACTTGGTGCCCAGGGAAGCTTGTTAAAATGCAGGCTCCCAGCCGGGCTTGGTGGCTCAGCCTGTAATCCCAGCACTTTGGGAGGCTGAGGTGAGTGGATTGCCTGAGCCCGCGGGTTCGAGACCCGCCTGGGCAACTTGGCAAGACCTCATCTCTACAATAAATCAAAAAATCAGCCAGGTGTGGTAGTGCACACCTGTAGTTCCAGCTACTTGGAAGGCTGAGGCGGAAGGATTGCCGGAGCCCAGCAGGTCGAGGCTGCGGTGGCCGGGAGTGGCCACTACACTCCAGTCTGGGCGACTGAGTGAGACTCCAACTCAAAAAAAAAACCAAAAATGTAGGCTCCCGGGTTAGTCCTGCACAATCTCAGGGAGTGGGTGGGACCTGGATCTACAGGTGTGCCCAGGTGACCCCATGGCCTGGGGAGCTCCATGTGAACCCCTTTGCATCAGACCCTAAGGGGAGAAGAACTCAGGTTCAGGGTCTTGACATGCGTGCCCCCAGATCATCCCCTGAGAACGCTGCCCTGACATCACCCTGCACTCCTGCCAAGGGAGGGACATGAGGAACCGAGGTCCCCACAGCTGGCTGTGGACATGCATGGGACAGACGTGCCCTGGGCTGACTTTGAGTGAACTGTAGTCCATCCTGGTCACATCTGTGACTTTCGACCATGTGATGAAAAGCACTGGGATGTGAAAACCCAGGTAAAGGACAATGTAAGGGTTAACCAGGATGAAATGACTCCTGGAGGGGGGTCTTGCCCAGGCAGACTGGGCCTGAGGATACAATAAATCTTGAGAGCCCAGAGCCCTGTGCTCCTGCAGTCCCTAGGTCATTAATCAGAAACCAGCCAAGGAAGGCCTGACTGGCCAAACATTAACCACAGAGCAATTAACCCAGTGCAGACACCCGGGGGTGAGATGAAGGGGATCAGGGGGAGGGGACTGAGAAGAGGAGAGGGTGCAGAGGTGTTTGTGAACGTTGAGGTGTGGCTTGAGGAAGGAACTGAATTTTCTGTAGGTGCTATGGGTTTTGTTTCATGGCTGGAAAGAAAAAGTCACTTAAGGACCCACACTGCCGTTGTGTGGGTCCAAGCTTACTTGGCGCAGATGGATGGGACGAGCCCTCAGTGCCACACTGGCTTTTGCAATGCTGTTTGCTTGGCTGCCAGTTTATCTTTGTAAACACATGCAGGGTCCGAAGCTGGTGTTTGTGGACAAGGCTGGGTGGCTCTGGATATGAAAACTTTGGTCCCATTTGGTGCTATGTTTTGCCCTGTTCGGGTTTACAGGTAGCATTACAGCTTCACACTCTGTTGCTGCGCAAGCCTCAGAGGCTGCCCCAAGACCCCAGAGTTGGGTCCTGGAAGAAAACCTGAGTGGAATGAGGTCCTCTGCCCCTCCACTCACGGCGGGGGAGGAGTGTTGGACCTGGGCTAGGCACCCAGTCCCCCACCAGAGCTGGTGTGCGTCCTCATGCTTGAAAACTTTGCAGAATCATTCTCCCCTAAGAGAGCAAGACATTATTGCCACCTACTTCTCTCACAATGGTTTAGCATATTCTTGAAATGACTGAAGAAATCCTGTGGGGCTCTGGGGAATTCCTCCTTTCCTGTGTAAAAATTGAAATACAATTAATCATCTTCTTAGCAAGACCAACCATATAATTACATTCATTAATTATTTGCCTTAAACTTAATTATTAACCAAAACAAGAAACGTTTGCAGCAGACTGGGAAAAGAAGGAGAAGCTTTGTTGTTGAAAGAGACAAGTCTGTGTGTATTAAACGTTCAGGACTGGTTTTACATGTATATTACTTATGTATGCCTGTAGGTATGCTTGTTTATGTATGTGTGTGTACACACGTACACACACACAAATCTCTGTGTCTGGGAGATGGGGGCCCCTGGACTGGGGAAGACACAGCCTCCTGGAGCAAGGCTGGGGGTTGTTGAGGGGGCTTCTAAATCAGAAGGTCCTCCAGGCAGGGCTTCGTGCTGCCTTAGTTCCCAAGGAGCCGATGTTTTTCCTCTCCTATGGTGTCTTGTCCAGCCGAGAACTCTCTTCCCTGATGGCCCCACCAAACCCACCACGGTTGGAGAGACTCCTGAAGATACCAGGGAGGGAGAGGAGACAGAACCAGGCAAGGGAGGCCTTCACCTCTTTCCCAGGGATATTCTGACCCTGGGGAGTCTGAGGAGAGCCAGGGACTCTGAGGCATCTGTGGAGGAAACTTGAAGCACCAGCAGGGAGGGGGAATGCTTATGTGGAACTGAAAGCAAAAACACGCAAAAAAGGTGGACATATCCCCAGTCTGCCTGAGGAGGGTTTGCTTTTGTGCTGTTTCTGATCCTGATTTCACTCTCGTAAGCTTGTATTGTTTTTATGAAGAAATGTGTAACTGAAAGAATATACAGACCGGGTGCAGTGGCTCACGCCTGTAGCCTCAGGACTTCCGGAGGCAGAGGTGAGAGGATGACCTGAGTCCAGGGATTCAACAACAGCCTGGGCAACTTGGTGAGACAATTAGAAAAGAAAAGAAAATTAGCTGAACATGGTGGCATGTGCCTGTGGTTTCAGCTACTTTGGAAGACTGAACCAGAAGGTTCACCTAAGCCTGCGGTGGCTGTGAGCGTGCCACTGTACTCCAGCCTGGGTGACAGAGTGAGACTCTGACAAAAAAGAAAGGAAGGGGAAGGAGGGAGAGAGGGAGGAAGAAAGAAAGGGAGGGAGGGAGGGAAGGAAAGGAGGGAGAAAGGGAGGAAGGGAGGGAGGAAGGAAAGAATATATAGAGGATAACGTGGCCTGTAATTGGAGAGAAAGCCTGTCTGTAGGTTGGGGGCAGGGCAGCCATGGAGCTTTCTTTCCAGCCAGTGGAGCGGGGAGATTGCCTGGGCATGAGTGAGAGCCACTGAGGGGCGGGGGACGGGTCGTGTGGGCTCTGCACTGCACACTGTGTTCGTAGTGCACGACGCTTGCACTATCGGGGCTCCCACGCGGGTTTCTCCTCTCCCCACAGTCCCGGCTGAGAAAGCAGGATGTCGGCCTGAAGGCTCACCTGGACCAGCTGGACCGACAGATCAGCCAGTTGCAGCTGGATGTGGGCACGGCCCCCAGTGAGGCCCCAGACAATGACAGCAGGCCCAGCTCAGGTACGTGGCTCAGGTGCGTGGCCCTGCAGCCGTTGCAGGAACGACAACCCCACCCCAGCCCAGCCAGGCTGAGCCTGAGGTCCTGATGCCACCAGCATCTGTGCAGTGAGGGGCCCACTCCAGCTGGTCTCTCAGGCTGATGGGAAAGTGAGGAGGCAGCAGTCAAGCCTGACAAAGAGTGTACTAAGGAAGAGTAGAGCAAATGAAGTTCTTTAATTTAAAAGTGCTTCAGGAAAAAGAACATATATATTTATATATATTTCTTAATATAGGTAGATAGATATTTAAATTGGAAATGCATAACTTTTGATGTAAAAGAAACTCCATGAGCTTGCCCCTCTTTCTGGACTGAAGCAGATTGTCAGGCCTGTTTCCGTGGGGGGAATGCGGAGAGTGAAAGGAACTGTTTTATGGGGAACAGAAATATATATTTGTAAAATTGATGAGCATGAATCTGTCTAAAATCTGCCTGTTTTTCAGGGAGGATGATGAGGATATTAATTCCTCCCTGGGGTACTCTTGGGTCCCTTAACATAAAGGTCATAGATAGATCACCAGAGGGTCACTGCTGGCATATGTGAGCCTGTGACTTGTGCTTTTTATCTCATGTTCTCTGAACAACAAAACATCAGGCTTCTTCCTTCTGGTCACACTGGTAGGAAGTGATCAAAGGGCAAACCCAAGACAAGAGCATCCTCCGCATGCTATCCACCATTGCTTTTTGTTCTTTTGCAAAACAGTGTCCCAGTCTAGGTTTCTTTGCATATCCTGAAGTCTGAGCTGAAGGATCCCCAGAGTTGCCACACTTCTCTGTAAGGACCCCTGAGCTCCCCTCTTCTCTGGAAGGGCCTCTGAGCTTCCCCCTTCTCTGGAAGGACTGCTAAGTTACCCCCTTCTCTGGAAGGACCCCTGAGCTGCCGCCTCCTCTGGTTGCTGCTCACAGTAACTGGGTGGGTGCCAAGGAGAGGACAGAGAGAAAGGTGATGGAGATTTGTCCCAGGGCTTGAGTTGAGTGGGAAGCCATCCTTAACCAGGCATTGGCAGTGGGGCTAGAGGGGTCCCTTGCCAAGGGCAGGGCTGGGAGGGTACTGTGAGGCATGGTGAAGAATATGGAAAATTCTGCCCTGTGCATGCTCTCCCCTCCTGTTTTGTGAACACATCTTTCAGGCCCCTGTAGTCTTGGCTCAGGGGTTCCCATGGCCCTCCCTGGGCTGTGGCAAGCACAGGAGGAAGGGGTGGAATCCCTGGAAGGTCCACTGCCCAGGTGGCACTGACCTACACATCTGCTCTGTCCAGGCTTCTACGAGCTCAGCGATGGTGGCTCCTGCTCCCTGTCCACCTCCTGTGCCTCAGTCTGCAGTGACCGTGTGTCTCCCTCCCTGGGTGGCTCTCTGCCTGTGGCCCACCTGCCCAAGGCCAGGCCTGGCATGGTGGACTGGCGGCCCCGGTCAGCCGACGAGACCACCGTGCCGACATGGAGACCCCAGGCTGCCGAGGAGGGCAGCAAGCTCCCGGGCAGTGCAGGGGACACAGGCCAAACATGGGACATGTTTCGGCCCAGGCCAGTGTCTACAGGTAGGTGATGGCCCGGGAGTGTAGCAGTTTCATATCGGACATGTGGCAGGACATGAGGGAGACCTGCACAGAGTGAGTGTCCCACGGCCCCAACCAGACCCAGACCACCACAACTGGAAACCTCTCCACTTTGGGTGTGGGAGCAGGGGGAAACAGATGCCTGCCCTGGGTGTGACAGCTGCTATGCCGATAAGGCATGTTTTTTGTTATTATTTAAAATGGACATCAGAAGGTTAAAATAAAACCCGCAAAAACTTTGAACTGCTCCCTGACTGGGAAGACCTTCCATTGTCCAAAAGGAAAAGGGGGCTTCTAGGCCTATTTTTTCCTGATTGGTTGGGATACCCCTTCAGTCTTGCTTAGATACCCCCAGGATTGCCTTGCAGGGCATCTACAGGGAAGGGCTGTGTGTCCCTGGCCTGCCTGGAGTCTATCCTGTGACTGCAGATACCCCCTTCCCCTGGGGTCCTCCATGTCCCTGGGGAACACAAGGACATTGAATGGATGCTTTCTTCTGCCCCTGAAGCTCTTGCTGAAAGGGGATGACAGGGTTAGGACACAAAGACCCCCTAGCCCCCTCTTGGGTCTGCACAGGGCCCGTGGCTATAAGCTGTTGGCCCTGTCCAGCCTGGACTCTCAGGCAGAAGATGAGGACAGCCTTATGTCACCCACCACACACAGAATGGAATTAATGCCATGTTAAATCCTCTCCTCGCTAACCTGTCTGCTCATCTTTCTCGTCCCCAGGTGATCTGGACAGAGCCCTGCCGGATGAAGCAGGGTTCCAGAAACCCAGTCTGGACCCTAAGTCCACCTGGCTCCTCTGCCTGGGGACAGATATCCCACCCAAGTACCAGTGTGATTTGGTGTGGCAGGGAGGCAGGGAGGTATACCCATACCCCAGCCCCTTGCATGCTGTAGCTCTGCAGAGCCCCCTTTTTGCCCTGACCAAGGAGACCCCACAGAGCGATGGCCCCTGGCCCCCCGGAAAGCCCCTCCTTGGCCCTGTGGGTCTGAGCACTGCACAGACTGGACCAGTCTTTGAGGCTGGCCCAGCCCAAGCCTATATTGACAGGCTACTGAGTCTGCGGGGCCAGGGGACTCCCCCAAGAGGCAATGTGGGAGAGCAGGGTCCTCCAAGATGTGAAATGCCATCCCCACAGAAGCAGGGTGGCCAGAGACAAGATGGGAGAGGTCAGCCTGAGAAGCTGGGGCTTGCCCCAGGGAGGGAGGATACGAGGGACTTGACTCAGAGGGGCAGCCCCCTGCTGCAGAGACCTGAGCCTCTTGTGGGTACCCAGCATCCCAGCAGCCTTGCAGAGGAGGGTCCCCACCCCTCAGATTGCTGCATGCATGGGGAGACTGCGGGTGGGCCCCCAGCCCGGTGCCCAGTCCCAACCACCTGTCGTGGCTCGTGACTGTGGGCAAGATAGAGTCGAGTCACTATCGAGGAGTAGGGACAATGAGAGCTCCATGCTGGGCTCAGGGCACTTTGTCCACCTGCCCTTTGCTACCCGTGAGGCCTCTCCAATTGGGCTAAAAACCAGCCTCCCCAAGAACAAGGTCACCAAGATGAAGAGACGATCCAGTGACAAGTTGCTGTGGTTTGGGAAGCAGCCATCACCCTTGCCAGAGAGAGAGGGGGCTGCCCACATGGACCCCCAACCTCCCTCTGAGTGGGGCCCTTCCCACCGGCCACTGGGAGTGGCCGGGCTCAGGAGGAGAGTGGCCCTGGCCGGGAAGGTGCCCGGACGTTCCTGCTCTGAGTCCACCCTCTACCCTGTGCCCTTCTTTGTGCCGCTAATGGTGACCCGGAGGGATGGCCACCGCACGTCGGCCCAAGCGCTGTTCCCCTTTGAGGCCATCCCCTTTGGCGCCGTGACCAAGAGGAGGCAGCGCTGCTGGCAGTCCAGTGTAGAGATTTCAGCCCGGCCACGCCTGACCAACTATCCTGAGCCCAGCCCAGGACCCCCCAGGCCCACGGCCAGGAAAGCAGTACCCCTCAGGGCACTGGCCAGTCAGGATGCCCGCACCAGGAGTGGGTCGGATCCCTCAGAGGGTGCTTCATGGCTCCACTCCACCATCGCAGAGACCAGCGAGGGGGAGGCCAGTGACCACACTGCCAGCTGCTTCGGGGACCTGGAGTCTAACAGTGACTCAGACGGCAGCACCCAGGGCAGAGGTGGCCTGGTGCTGGACTGCATGGCAGCTGGGCAGGGGAACCTGGCCTGGCTCCTAGGGGGCCCCCAGCAGCCACCACAGGCCCCGCTTGGCTCAAGGCCACCCCTGCCCCCCATGCCCAAATTGTGCCGCATCAAAGCCTCCAAGGCCCTGAAGAAGAAGATTCGCAGGTTCCAACCAGCGGCCCTGAAGGTCATGACCATGGTATGAGGTGCGTCCCAGGAGCCACAGAGAGTTGCAGGAAAGACATGTCCTGAGGAGCTCACAAATGAGGCTGCCTGACAGTCACAGAGGAGCCTTCCCACAGCTGAGTGTAGTGGCCAGAGGAAGGATCTCCCAGAGACCCTTCCCCATGGAGTGTGGCCATGGTTCCTGCCCAGGAAGATGCTCACTGGGTACTTGGGAGCTGCAGATGTATCCAGCCAGGCCAATGTGTCATCCCCGCCTCGCCCCAGGGTGGTCACACCTTTCAGGTCCCTTCTCTGAGCTGCAACCCCATGTCCTTCCAGGCCCTGGCACTGAGTTGTGACCCTGCATCCCATCTTCCCAGTCTTTTTACGGTTCTTCCCCAGAGCATCCTTTTCCAGAGGCAGGGCGGGACTGGAACTGAACTTGGATCTGAGCTCCATGCTGAGCTCAGCAGGAATGAACACCCTCATCATGCCTTTGTTTTTTCAAATAAAAGGAACATGCTTTTCCTGCTTAGTGTCCTTCTTACTCCCTTGCCTGGCAATGTGCTACTTTGAGGGGAAGAAGCGTGTTACCAACTGGAGTCTAAATTCTGGTTCCAGCATAGACAGGTTGAGTGTCAAAGTGTGCTGAAAAAGTAACTCTTTGACATTTATTTTTTCAAAGACAGTTTTCCTCAACTTTCCAAGGAGAAGGAGCAGGGTTTGTAGTTAAGCTGCCAGGTGAGGTCACAGCCTTTTCTGTTCAGTGAGCAGCTTTACACTGTCAGGGAAGACTGAGTGTGAATTCAGAGAAGAGGAATGTCGGGGAAGGCTGCATGTGAATTCAGAGGAGAAGGATGTCAGGGAAGGCTGGGTGTGAATTCAGAGGAGAAGGATGTTGGAGAAGGATGGGCTTGAATTCAGAGGAGAGGGGTGTCTTGGTAGGTTGGGTGTGAATTCAGAGGAGAGGGATTTTAAGGAAGGTGGGGTGTGACTTCAGAGGAGAGATATGTCAGGGAAGGTGGGGTGTGAATTCAGAGGAGAAATGTCAGGGATCGCTGGGTGTGAATTCAGAGGAAAAGAATGTTGGAGAAGGCGGGTGTGAATTCAGAGGAGAGGGATGACTGTCAGGGAAGTCTGCATGTTAATTCATAGAAGAGGGATTTCAGGGAAGATGAGGTATGAATTCAGTGGAGATGCATGTCTAGGAAGGATTGGTGTGAGTTAAAAGGAGAGGGATATTGGGGAAGGATGGGTGTGAATTCAGAGGAGAGGGATTTCGGAGAAAGCAGGGTGTTCATTCACAAGAGAGGGATGTCAGGGAAGGCATGGTGTGAATTCAGAGGAGAGAGGTATTGGGGAAGAATGAGTGTGAATTCAAGAACGAAGGATGTCAAGGGAGGCATCATGTGAATTCAGAGGAGAGGGATGCCAGGAAAGGATGTATGTGAATTCAGAATAGAAGGATGTTGGGGAAGGATGCATGTGAATTCAGAAAATAGATGGATGTTGGAGAAGGCTTCATGTGAATTCAGAGGAACAGGATGTCAGGGAAGGTGGGGTGTGAATTCAGAGGAGAGGGATGTCAGGGAAGGTGGGGTGTGAATTCAGAGGAGAGGGATGTTGGGAATGGATGGATGTGAATTTACAGGGGAGGGATGTCAGAGAAAGCTGGATGTTAATGTAGAGAAGAAGGATGTTGGGGAAGGCTGGGTATGAATTCAGAAGATAGGGATGTCAGGGAAGACCTCATGGGAATTCAGAGAAACAGGATGTCAGGGAAGGTGGGGTATGAATTCAGAAGAGATGGATGTCTGGGAAGGATGGGTGTGAATTCAGAAAAAAGATGAATGTCAGGGAAGGCAGGGTGTGAATTCAGAGGAGAGGGATTTCAAGGAAGGAGGGATAAGAATTCAGAGGAGAATGGATATCAGGGAAGAAGGGGTGTGAATTCATAGGAGAGGGATGTCAGGGAAGGTAGGGTGTGAATCGGGAGGAGAGGGGTATTGGGAAGGCTGTGTGCAAGTTCAGAGGAGAGGATGTCAGGGAAGGTGGGGTGTGAGTTAAGAAGAGAGGAATGTCGGGGAAGGTATCGTGTGAATTCAGAGGAGAGAGATTTTGGGGGAGGTGGGGTATGAATTCAGAGGAGAGGGGTGTCAGGAAAGGATGGGTGTGAATTCAGAGGAGAGGGATGTCAGAGAAGGTGGGGTGCTCAAGTAAGAAGGTGCAGAAATGGCCCTGATGGAGACATTCCTGTTATACACCCACCCACCCCACCCTCACAATATCTTATGCTTTGCACACAATTTTCTTGTAAACACACATAATATTAACCACTCTCAGTGATCAGAAAGTGACACGGGCAACCCCCTGAGGCAGGGGGTGGGCTGTTATACACATGACATGATTAGGTTATGAAAGCAGCCCTCAAGTGCATGGAAGAGAAATCAGTTATCCCTATGTCTCTAGAAAAAAATAGAGAATTCGTAATATGACTTTTGGAGTCTTTATTAATCATTTGTAACTTTTAGCATGCTTGCAGAAAAAATATTTTAACAAAAAGGATAAATTTGCTCTCAGAATCAACATCAAGCAAAAGTAGAAATTAAATAAATGAGAATTTATAAATTATAAGAATTAGTCAAAAGTTTAATTTTGAAGTTAGAGGAAATACTCCGATGTCCTTTAGCAAATCATGTGTCATCATTTAAGAAAACAGTGTGTTGTCTTTACTGATTGGATTCAGAGATATAACAGGGCACCCCTGGAAGTTGTTTTATCTTTGAATCCTCCGGATCCAGCTTGTAGAATAATAAGAGACCATCTTGGTCCCTTTTGTGTTGTCATCACAGAACACTGGAGGCTGGGCCATTTATAAGGAAAACCTTTTCCCTATAAGGAAAGGTTTGTTGTGCTCATGGTTCTGATGACTGAGAAGTTCAAGACTGGGCAGCTGCGTGTGGTGAGGGCCTCACACTGCTTCAGTTCATGGTGGAAGGTGGAAAGGGACCCTGCATATGTAAAGATACACACAAAGAGAGAGGTTGCAAGACAAAGAAACCACGGAAGCCCAACTCTATAACAACCTGCTCTGGGAAAACTCACTCACCACAGAAAGGGAGGACATGAGTCTATCGCAAAGAACCTGCCCCTGACCCAGCACCATCCACCCAGCCCTACCTCCTGACACTGCCACACTGGAAATCAATTCAAGATTTTGTAAGGAGGACAAACCACAGCTGAGCTCTCTTATGACAACTTGGTACTGCTCACAGTTACTGGATCCTAAACGTTGAACCCAAAGGGCCTGATGAGGACCCATGGCCCATCCCAAATGGACCTAACTTGGTCCCCTTGCACAGGTCCTATATTGACTTAACATCTACTAACAGGAAAAAGGTCAGCTAAAAAAGGGCAAACATTCTTATATAACACAGACTTTACATGGCCTGAATGTGGTGGTGCCTCATTTGTAAGTGGTTCACAATAACACATTTTTAAAGGTAAAAGTCCACAGAAATTTGTCCTGGCTTTTTTCTCCAATAATTTGCATAGTCAGACCTCCTAGGTTTCAAACTGATACTGTAAACTGGGTGTGTTTACATTACGAGAACCTCAGTCAAGTCACATGGACCTCAATTCCCCTACCCCTACATCCACCACTCCACTACCTGGTAGGCACCACCGGTTCCAAGGGGGCCTGGCATGTTCATGCATTCACTCAGTTACCAAACCACTGAGTCGCTGGGGGTGCCATCAAGCCCAGGAGGTGTGGACTGGAAGGAGCACCTCATCTGCTCCTCTGGGCACTGTGGCTCCTTGCAAGCTTCCTACCTCACTGATGCTGCAATCCCTTCCTTTGCCCACCTGTGGCCCCTGAACCCAACGAGGTGAAGTGTACACACTGAATCAATGAAACGTGGTGCTGAAGTTAAATGGCCCCAAAATACTGCTAAGGAACTGGTCAGCTTCTGCCCGACACCGTGGCCTTCCTAAGAGGGCGGGAGGAGCCGGACTCGGTGGCTCAGCCTGTAATCCTGCGCCTTTGGGAGGCTGAGGTGAGTG
>NW_007087227.1:44335-120532 GCF_000164805.1 Carlito syrichta | reverse complement strand
AAAAAAAAAAAAAAAAAGAGGGCGGGAGGCAAGCAGCCTTACATAGAACACAGAGGGAGGCCACAGGGAAACCTGTCGGACCTTTTGTCCAGATTCCAGAAACTGCAGGGAGAGGTTGAATGGGGGTTGGGGGTAGGAGAGGAAGGGTTGGGGGAAGAGGAGGAAGAAGGAGGCAGGAGAGGGAGGAAAGGGTGAGTGAAGGAAAGAGGAAGCTGTGCAGGAGTCGTCCAGAGAGGGCAATAGGTCTCTGGAGCTTGGGATGAGGTGACACCAGCACCCAGTGAGGACACGTAGGTCCTCCAGCAGCACCCAGGCTCACCCAGGCCGCAGAGAACAGACCCTAAGAGGTCTGGGGTGGGGAAGCAAGCAAAGGCTGGTTATCCAGAGCATTCTGCAGCTGGCACATCACCTGTCACTGGTGTTTGGCAGAAGCAGAGACCTTGCAGGGGTAAGCCTCACACTGGACACATGGCAGCCCCAGTATGCCCTGGGGGGGGTGCTGTCTGGGGACACTGCAGAGGGGACCTGGAGTTGGGATAAGTGGGATTGTTGGGGAGCACATGTGGCTTCCTCTGGTTGGTCCCAGGTTGGAAGCAGGAACACAAATCAGGAATGACCAGGTCCAGGGAATCGGGGACCGAGTGTCACAGGAGCTATCGCTGAGGTCCTGGATGGCTGCTAGAGATAACCATGGCTGGCTGCCCAGGCTGCTTATTGCAGATAAGGACTGGCTTCCCAGCTGGTGTGGGTCAGGGTTCTGTTTCTATGTCTCGTCTGGCCTTTGTCCCTTTGTATATTCAGTCTGAGAAGTGGGATGGGGTGGGGAAAGCAATCAGATCTGTGTCTTAGAAAGTCCCGTTGTCAGGGAGGCTGAGGTTCCACACAGGCACTGACCCAGGGTCTGGGCAGGGGACCTAGGGCCCAGGACAGAAGCATCGGGTGGCAAGACTCAGAACTCAGGCTGCTCTGTGCTCCAGATGCCCTTGGTGCAGGACAATCATCACATGCTCCAGCTTTGCAAGACACCATTGATTTATCTCCCGTGAAGCATGAGAATTTCTGTTGAAATGCGAGTGTCCTTGCAGATTCGTGTTCCAGTCAGCCTTTTTACTTCCATTTTCAATTTTTTTAAATTGCATTTATTTCATAAGCAGACCCTGAACAATTATCATAATACTGTAAGAAACGGATTGGCAGTAATGGGAAACTGCTGGGGAGGAAACGGAGGACTGGAGTGGGGCATACCTCATCAATAAGGGCACCTGATCTCAAACCAGGTGACGTGGGGACCAAAGTGAGGCTCAAACTTTACCTGTACAATGACCATGGGTATACCTAACCCTGAATTGTACCCCACATGTTTAAAATAAGAATTTTTTTTTAAATTCTATTTTTATTGTTCTTTTGGCTGCAGTCTCTTAGCCCAGGGCAGAATCCACATAATCATTCATTTCAGTCCTCTATTACTTGGTTTTCTTTATGCATTACTTTCCTCCATGTTCATGCCCTCATCCTGTGTAGGAATACATTTTGGATTTTCTAATTCTGGTTCCTGGGATGACAGGCAGTGTCTGATTCAGTGACAGTGATAGTATCAGCTCCTGCTAGTACCGAGCCCCCCAACCCAACAGAGACGCATGGTGGCTTAATATTCCTAGAGTGTAGTGGCAGTGAGTCCACGCTGACATCCTATTCAGTGATACGACACTAGCAGTGAAGAAAAGGAAAATGAGAATGGGAGCCCTGCCGACACCCAGAGGAGCAGAGGCCTGTGACAGAATGTGTGTGGAGCCCAAGATGCATCCACATGCCAGCATGCACGCAGAGGGCACCTTCCTTCCGATCACTCCATAGGGAGAATCCAGGGGCTGTCTGCACAAATGAGGTGGTGTCTTGTCCCACAGAGATGCTCAGCACAGGACAACCACCTGCTTGTGGGGGCACCAGGGCAGAGCCTGGGCAACTGTGAGGAGGCCCCACCCCCGTGCCTGAGGCCATCTGGTGCTGGTTGGATGTCCAGGAAGAGTCCATAGACCCTGGCAGCACTTTGCAAGGCCTGCGACACCTCCAGTGTGTTAGGAAACCATTCCCAACCATGGCCCTTGGGACTGTCCAGAGGATAGTCGTCCAGCCTGCCAGGCCCTGCAGCCAAGAAACGTTGCGTCCCTGGCCACCAACCAAGCCTCTGAGTCCTGATGGTCCCTGTGGAACAACTGCATTGACCTTCTCTGCACCATCCAGCACTCCTTGCTGCCTTCAGACAGTCTCCCCTGGTCTCCATCATCAAGCCCAAGTGGATGGGCTCTCTGGGAACTTCCTGCAATGACGGGTTTGTGTTTGGTGCAGAAATGAGCTGTTATAGAGCCATCAATATACCGTCTACAGAGCGCTGGGACGCAGCAGTGCACAGGCAGTACAGGGATCCCACAGGGTCCATGAGCTGCCATCTGGGGGCCCAGTTCACCAAGTTACCTGCCAGGGAACAGGCATTTGGGATGATGGTCCACATGGGTACCAGCTATCACTCACAGCCTCTTTGTGCTGCAGGGACATGTGACCTGGGGAAGGAGTTTCACCTTACTTGGAGCGAGCTGCAGGATCCAAGCCATGAGAATGACTGTTCCTGAAGGAGAAGAGTGTCTCCAGCATATCACGTTTGTTTATTGGCTGCCAAGTGTCTTATTTTGTTGAACTTCAAACTGTTCAAACAGTGGAGGTTTCAGGTCCCAGGGTCAGGCAGGTCCTCAGAGCATGTTCATACTTAAACCTGTGAGTTCAGGTGTGTTCACCTCTAAAAGCTCACAGATGCTTTGGAAAATCAGTGCAAAGTATATGGAAGAAGTTCAACTTCTTCCTGTATCTGTGCAGACAACACTGTAGAAGTGGGCATCGCTACTCAGCTGACCAAGGAACACAGGATGACATGCAAACTTATTTAATGTGAAGATTCCTTACAGAAAATGTAGATAACAGTTTGTCAAAGGATTCCCAGGGCCCTAGAGCTGAGATGGTGTCAATATTCTGGCTGTTAGCTAACTCTGAGACTCAGTGCAGTTGTAAGTGATTGACATTTCTTATCGACTATTTATTTTTAAAAAGTTTATATGATTGATAATTAATATTAACAAGCACTTCCACAAAACTCTTCTTTCAAGGCCCCTGACAGTTCCAGGGGGTGAGTGCTGTGGGTGTATTATATCTATACTCTATTTCAGTAGAAAGAACTAAGCCAAGGAAATAGTTGGGTGCTTGGGTACCAGCCAGTGTGTGGTGGTGTCTGAAGTTAATTGAAGTCCTCTGATTTCGGAAATGATGCTCTCGCTTAGGGTCATGACTCAATGCCAGAAAGCAAGCTGTTTTAAGTAAGATCATGTCCTATTTGCATGTTTATTTGTGATCTCCATAGTAGCTATGCCAGGGCATTTTATCTATATCAAATGAATGAATAAACAAATAATGGATGAATGGAAGTCTCCTGGGTTAGGGAAGAAACCAACATCCAGAGGTCTTCATCAGCCTGCTTGGCAGAGATAGTGAGTAGGGAGGGCTGAATTGGAACCTAGGCCCCTGCTTTAGCTTCCCAAGTGGACCTGGGTTTTCACATACCACTTAGCGTCATTCTTGGCTGTTGGAAAAAACCATAGTGGGATGGCAGGGGAGATGATCTACTACTACTAAATAATGAAAATTAAGGTAGGTGTGGTAGCTCATGCCTGTAATCCCAGCAGTTTGGGAAGCTGAGGTAAAAGGATTGCTTTGGAGACCAGCCTGGGCAATATCGCAGGACCCCTTCTGTACAAAAAATAAAAATAATTAGCCAGGTGTGGTGGCACACACCTGTAGTCCCAGCTATTTGTGAGGCTGAGGCAGAAGGATCACCTGAGTACAGGAGGTTGAGGCTACAGTGAACTGTGATCGTGCCACTGCACTCCAGCCGGGGTGACAAAGTGAGACCCCGACTCAAAAAATAATAATAATGATGAAAATTTGACTGCAAACATATGCAGTGTCCCTTTGCTTCTGTTGGTTTGTTGCGTTTTTCTTACTTAAAAACATATTTTAAATTGTGAAGTATTTCAAACACATGACACATGCAAAAATCACACACCAGTCCCTCATGTACTCACTGCTGGATCTAATGCAAGCTAACATGTGGCTCTATTTCTTTCAAATCTTTAATCTTTAAACAATAAATAGCGTGTAATAACTAGAGCCAAAACCCCACCCTCACCACAGAGTTAGCCACTGTCCTGCATCGAGCTCTGTCATGTTTTTACAACTTTACCAACATGTGGGTATATGTGGCACCATCAAGCAGTACTTAAGAATTTAGATTTTATATCCATGACACCATCTTTTGCACCACATGCATTCACTCAGTATCATTCTGGGATATGTGACAACGACCGTGAGGAGATATGTCAAGCTCTTGTATGAGTCAGGTCTGATGCTCAGTGCCCCCACCCTCTCATGCCTTGAGTCCTGCTAAAGCTGTGAAGGAGGGGATCACATACCAGGGACAGGAGGCGGGACCCAACAGGGCCAGGCCATGACTGCATGAGCTTATGTTTGCCCCATGCTGCCCCTTGACGGCACCCCTTGCCCACTGGCCGGGTCAAAGTTCATTGGTCCATTCCTTGAATGACAGATGCTCATGTTTCCTTTGCAGAATTGCTGCAGTAAACATACATGTATCTAAGTAGGCAAGAATTTCATCATATAGACACAGCCATACCTCTCCAAATGTGAGTGTATGAGCTTCCACAAACTTAGAGCTTAAAGTCAAGCAAGCTCATCATTTTGAAGTTCCAGAGGACAGAATTCCAACCTCAGTCTCCCCGGACTGAAGCCAAGGCTAAGGGCTGGTTCCCCCGGGAGATTCTAGGGGCGAGTCTGTGTTCTGGCCTTTCCAGCTTCTAGGAGCTATCTCCCAACCCTTGGCCCCTCCTCCATCTGCAAGTCCGGAAGCATCAGTGAGTCCTTCTCAAGTGGCCGTCCTGGGATTCTCTCATCTGCCTCTATCTTCCATGAATAAGAACGCTGTAAATACATTGGGGTCACCCAGATAATTCAGGGTCATCTCCCCATCTCAGTCACGTAATTCCCTCTGTACACACAATCCCGGTTGCCATGCAGCCTAATGCATTCACAGCCTCTGGGTATTAGGACGTGGACACTGGGGACCATTATTCTGCTGACCATGGTGGCTAAATCAGTTATTTAGGCCACCAACCATGCATTTTTGTTCCTCCCTCCTTGCCCAGACGTGGTGTCATCAGAGCTTTACAGCGGTACCAATCTGATGGATGTGAGTGGTTCTTGATTGTGATTTTAGCGTGCATTTCTCTGTTTATAAAACAGGCTGAACATCTTTTCATATTTTATTGGTCTTTTGCGTTTTCCTTGTAACATGAACATATTCTTTTCTGGTATTTTTCTAATTTTTTTCATTGATGTCTAAGAGTCATTGTAAGTTGGATACTAGCTGTTGATCGTGATAAGTTATAGATGTTGCCAATATCCTTCCCCTAGTTGAGGCTTGTCTTTCAAAATTGTTGATGGGTGTTTTTGTTGAGCACAGGATTTATGCCAACATCATCAGATTTATGGATCTTTTTATTTATGATTTGTGAATTTAAAAAACTCTAATTTATAGAGCTCCTACATAGCCTGCTCTTATAAAAGTATTTCTAACATACAGGTTTGTGTCTCAGACACAGGCATCCCCTACCATCCGTGTGTGTGTGTGAGGACGAGACCTCCATCTGCCTCTGTCTCGTGCATTTGTCCTCGGTGGTTGTGGATTGGCCCAGCCTTTCCCAGTGGCCTGTGCCACCCTGCCCCTCTGGTGTCACGTGTGTGGAGTGTCTTCCTGGGGAATATCCCATTCTCCTTCACTGTCCTTCTCTCTTCTCCCAGAGCCACATAAGCCAATTCCACAGCTGTTGATAGGTCTTGATAACTACCACCGGCCAAATAGCCCAACACTTCCTCAAAGTTGTCTTGGTCGTGTGGGCACATGAATCACGGGATTGTCTCGTGAAGTTCCGGGAAGAGCTTTCTGTGGATAGCAATGGAGTTGCGTTGAAAAGCAATGGAATTGCATTGAAACATGCAGGTGAATGTGGGTAATTGCCTTCATGAAGTCTCCCTGACAGTATTTAGGTTTATTTTATGTATCCTAGGAAATGTTTAATTTCCTTCTTAACAAGTTGCCCGCCGGACTCGGTGGCTCAGCCTGTAATCCCGCACCTTTGGGAGGCTGAGGTGAGTGGATTACCTGAGCCCGCAGGTTCGAGACCTGCCTGGGCAGCGAGACCTCATCTCTACAATAAATCAAAAAATAAGTCGGGCGTGGTAGCGCGCGCCTGTAATTCCGGCTACTCGGAAGGCTGAGGCGGAAGGATCGCCGGAGCCCAGCAGGTCGAGGCTGTGGTGGCCGGGAGCGGCCACTGCACTCCAGTCTGGGTGACAGAGTGAGACTCCAACTCAAAAAAAAAAGTTGCCCATTTTTTGTTACATTAGTTCCTATATACCTTTTTTTATATAATAAATAAAATTGGAATATTAAGCGGTATTTTCTCATCTGATGCTGGCGTGTGTGTGTGTGTGTGTACTAATGTGTTTATCCTGAGTTCAGAAAACTTATTAAACTCTTTCATGAGTTTTAAGAGTCTGTGGCTTCTCTTGGGTTTTTAGTGAACACATCAAATTAGTCAGCATGTCTATTTGGATCCAATGAAAAACACTTCTCTTTCACAACCAGGTTCAGAAGCAAAAGAAAAATAAATCAAAATGTAAGAAGCCAAGGTCATAACACCAGCTTTACTTGAGGCAATGCCAATGTTGGAGAATGCATGCTACCTGGAAGAAAGTGCGCTTCCCCCTGCTGGACCCCAACTTAGTAGATCAGCCCTCGGATCACCAGCAGGTCCGTGGGACAGGGGCCTCACCCCTGAACGGCTCACACGTGCAGGTGAGGGGGAAGTAGGTGTTCTCTGGGATAAGCGGCTACCAAGACCCACATGGCAGAAGGGGCAGGGCGGCAGACAGGCCACTGTGGGTCTGAGGGCCATGGCAGATCGGAAGCCATGGCCCCACCCAAAGAGCAAGATGCCATCCTGTTAAGCGCAGACACACAGAGCTGATCCTTCTACCCATGCTCTCCTCAACTTGTTACAATGTGTCCAGTCCCTGTCATCCAAGGATGGAAAATTAACCCTCAGTTGTGAACTTGACTGTCACTGTTCATCTTCATGTTGCTCAGGGCTGGTTTCCTAGCATATCCCTTGGTTGCAAGCCTGCAGCTTGCTCTGTCACATGTGTGTGTTTAGTGGAACCCATGTCCTGCTCTCTCTCGTGTGTGTTTAGTAACAGCCCATGCCTGCTCTCTCACATGTGTGTGTTTCATGATAGCCTGTGTCCTGCTCTCTCTCGTGTGTGTTTAGTGGAGCCCGTGTCCCACTCTTTCACATGTACGTGTTCAGTGGAGCCCATGTCCCGCTCTCTCTCTCATGTGTGTTTAGTGAAGCCCATGGCCTGCTCTCTCTTATGTATGTGTATAGTGAAAGCCTGTGTCCTGCTCTCTCACACATGTGTGTTTAGTGGCACCCATGTCCTGCTCTGTCGTGTGTGTGGCAGTGATAGCCTGTGTCCTGCTCTCTCACACGTGTGTGTTATATTCTTACAGGACAAGGAAACGCCACACACAGTACCTCCACAATGTTTATTCACAGACAGTCTGCAGTTGCCCCTTCCCCGATGACAGTGGGTAGGACACTGAGAGGGGAGGGACTGCCCATCTGCCCCCACTGTGCAGTCACTGCCAGTTCAAGTGCAGTGGCGGGTTCTGGGTATGGCTGTGATCGCCCCTGGCTTCTCCATGTCTCTCTCCATTAGAGGCAGGTTTGGTTGGGGAGAACGCATGGCCCCAGGCCTATCAACTCCTGTATCTCCATCACTGGTGTCACCTGTTTAGCTGCTCTGGGTTGTGGTCATACTGGACACCGCCTGTGTGGTCTGTGCTTATGGGCCTCAGGATTGCTCTGTGGAATGGGGACAAAGGCAGTGGCGGACACGCACACTGCACAGTTCTCCTTGTTGCATGCAATCTCCATCATCCCAGAATACAAGTTCAAAGACAGAATTACTGGGGAGTCTAAGATGGCAATGTCAGAGCACCAAGGCAAGTCCAGGACTCCTTCCAAGGCAGGGTCTCAGATGGGGATGCGGGTTCGGGTGTGGACCAGGCTCTTCTCCCAAAACCATCAGCCCTGAGTCACTCTCCCTCCACAGTGTGTGCAGGGGTTGGGGTCACTCAGAGAAAAGTCCAAAAAAGGGCGCTGGTCAAGAAAAGTCCAAAAAAGGGCGCTCTGCATGGAGAGTGGGAGGGTAGTGAGTGTCAGAGAGAGAGGGGTCCCCCTTCTAGATCTCACCACACATGCTGACCCCAAGTTATCTGTGTGTTCCTGGCATGACTGCACTTGGGCCACCAGGACTAAGCCCAGCAGCAACCAGAAGGCAGGAGCAACAGCAAGTGTTTCCGAACATTCCCTTGTTTCCAGTTTAGAGAAAGCCCTTCCAACGCACCATGATTTTTGTGTGACTTTTGGTAAATAGGCTATTATCATTGCCATGAGAAAGTTAACCTGCTTAGGTTAGGAAAAATTCTTACTTCTTACATACATATTATTGCAACATGGTGTGAAAATTTAATATTTTAGAGATACTAATTGCTGTTTTCCAGTTAATTTGTTAATAAGATGAATTGCATTAAGAAAACAATCATTGTTAAACCAACCATGCATCATGGGAGGAGCAGTATTTGGTTATGATGTTTTGTTTGCACTTTTAAACCTGTTTCTTGTGGATAAATTTGACCGTCCTTGGAGAGAATTGTTTGAGGCACCTACGGCCCCTGGCCCAGCTCCTGGCCACCTTCCCATACCTCATCTGCAGCCCGCCCCATCACAGAAAGAGGTTTTGCAAAGTCCAGGCATTTGATGAGTTCCTATGTGTTTTCTTAGCAGATTGTTAGAATTGGGTTGTTCACTTTCTACTTAGGATTGTACCCCCGTGTCCAGAAGTGAGATTGACTGAGAAATGCCTTACATCATTCGTATCTTGTTTTCATACCAAAGTGAAGCCAGCCCTTAGGATAGGCTGTGATGGCTTTCTTTTTTGTCAGAATTCAATAAATGCACACAAAGGGCCTTGGCAGGTCTGTGCGTGGATTTGGGGATTTATTCACTTTCTCGAGTGCCTGTATGTCTTGTTGTGTTTCTGTCTCTTTTTGAGTCAGCTTACACTCTTACATATCACTTGGAGATTTTTCATTTCATCTACATTTTCAAGTTTAGGTATATAGAGTTGCTCCTGGTCTTCTCCTAAGATGTAAAACACATTACTACACTGGTGGCTGCCTGATTTTCAACGGTTTGGTTTTTTCTTCTGCTCTCCCTAATTTTTAACTCCATCAGTCCTGCTGGGGGTATATCAATATTAATCATTTTACCCCCCAAAATTGTCTTTGTCTTTCTTGTAAACTTTTTGAAATTGATCTTGCCAGAGGTATGATCACAGGATCCATCTTTCCAAAGAACCTGGTTTTATTTCTCCTGGTGCTATTTTTCTTTCATCTTCTCTTTCATTAATTTCTGCCTTACTTTCATTATCTCCTTGTTTTTGTTTTCTTTGGAGTTGCACCTCCAAGTTGTTTGTTCAGATAGTGGGTTTTCCATCTTTGTTCCATGTCAGAGAAACTTTACTGGTTTGCTATACGGTGTCTTTGTTGGTGTTAGGCAATGTTTTAAGTTCTCATTATTCTTTCTCATTTGATCATGAATTTTTTAGAAGGTCCTTAATAACTTCCAAACAAAATGGGGTTTTGGGGATTGTCTTTTTGTTACTATTTTCTAATTTATTGTGAAGTCAAAAAATCCAGGCTACATGCTGACAATTCTTTTAGTTTTGTCATTGTGTTGTGTTTGTGGAGACTTTCCTTGTGACTTCCTTGGGGTCAGTTTTTGGAGATGATCCGTGTGTGACTGTTGCTGGGCAGGGTTTTGAGTGCATTTATGAAAAATGAGAGCTTTAAATCTTTCACGCCATGTTAATTTTTTGGTCTGCTTGGAGGTGTGATGAAATACCTCGCTGTAATTGTGAACAGGTTCGTTTTTCTTTGAATGGTATCCTTTTTACTTTATACAGTTGACGACTGTCTCGTAGGTTGGTCTGTGCTAGGAAGGCTTCGTTTTCCTGGTGAATGGCTCTTTTCATCACGACACCGTGGTGGCTCCTGCCCCTCGTAATGCCTCTTTCTTTAAAACCAGTCCAGCCTGCCACATTGTCACAACTCCCCTTCTGTAGTGTTTGTGTTTTCCTGCAGGCTCTGTTCACCCCCTCCACACTCCACCTCTCTGCAATGTTGTGTTTCCAGTGTGTCTCGCTTATAGTAAGAACCATTTGCAATCACTGAATGTCTGCCTAACATCTTATTTTATGTTTGCTGGTTGCTCTCCTTCTTGTTTCCCCATTTCAGTTTGACTGTAATGTCTTTATTTTCTTCTATTCCCTCTACTAACTGGAAATGTCTCTTATTTTGGTGATTGCTCTTCATATTTTAATCTGCATACTTGTCTTAAGAACATTTAAATTTGCAGCAGTATTTTTTCTCCTGCCTGATGCAAACACCACAGAATGCGCTCAGTCGCGGCCCGTGTCCATGGTGTCCTGTCCTGCCTCCTGTGTCTCACAGGCCTTCCTCAGGGTCACTATGTTCTCTGGGCCTCTACCAATGGCACTGCTGCTGGGGGGCTCATTGCAACTTGGTTGGCATCACATCTGAAGACAGGTGGCAGCTCGATGTGGCTCCTCTTTTCTTCTGGTTTCATTTCTCTTCTTCCTGCAAAATGGCTTTCAGAAACTGGTGTAGGAAAGGAAGCTTCATGCCCCCCATTCTTTGGTTGCCTAAAATTCTCTGTATTTCACTCTCACTGTAAGTGATGAGTCAACTGGGTGTAGACGTCAAGTGGACCACCGTGTTCCCCCAGCATGTTCATGTAATTACTCCATGGTCTCTGGTCACTGTAATCACAATTCTTCATTCTAAGATGCACTTGTTTTATTTTCTAAGTTCTCTGAAATGCAAATATGCTTACAGTCTAAAGTGTCTTATAACTGGTATAAACAACAGTCACCCTTGTAAGTGCAGGTATCCCAGGGTCAGTGAAATGTAGCACCCTGAGAGCTGACTGTGGTGAGAGTATTTGTAGAGAATCAACGTCTCTCTCGCTCTTTGTAAAGATTTCTGTCCTTTCTTTCATTTCATCTTTTCCTCTCTTCTTTCCTTTTTCCTTCCTTTTTATTTTACTCTTTCCATACATTCATATTTCCTTAAGATCCCTGTAATATAACTAAATTTTAAAGACATTTTCTCCCAGAAATATTATTGTGTTTGCCATAGAAGTTCCTGTAGATCCTCCCACCCTGTTGCAAGAATGCTGCACGACACATTCAATTTCCCCATTTCTCAACCTTGGCGCTACTGCCATTTGGGGCTAGTTGCCACACACTGGGGGGGCCGAGCCGTGCATTGTCAGACATTTACCAACATCTCTGGCTCCACCCACTGGATGCCACCACTGCCTCCAACAGTTGTGACACCTAAATCTGCCCCCAGGTATCTCTCTGGGGCACAAAGTTGCCCTGCTGGGAACCACTGAATTAAGAGCATAGCAGAGGTAGTGACGACCTGCACTGATAACTGTCCTCAAAGTGTGGAGGCAAATAACTGTCTTCAAAGTGCAAGGTGCACATTCTAGAAGAGGATCTGGGAAGCCGGGGTATCTGCCACAGCTACGACTGGAATGAAGGTGAAGTCCACATTCCAAAGTCCATCCTCAGGGAGCACATCCTGAGAGCCTCCCCTCATCTTTTGGGGTATGCCTCTCTGCTTGTGACAAAAGGTCCCAGGTTTTTACAAACAGGGAGTAAGGAATAAAGGAAAACACATCATCAAATGCTTCTTCCAGCCTAATTCCCGAAGCTAATTCTTGGACTTTTCCCAGAAACTTTCTGGGAGGAACATCTTGGATACACTGCTTGGTTTTTTCCTGCTGTACCAGGCCACCTGAGGCATGCCCAGGGCTCATATGAAGATGGCCCAAGACTCCTCGAGAAATAGGGTCTCCAAGAGTATCAGTCCAACCACCTGCCTCCCCAGCAGAGGATGCTGACAGTCAGAGAGGGCGTGGGGCTTGCTCAAGGCCACTAGGGAGAGCAGAGTGCCCGCCAGTCCTCTCCTCCCCCTGCCGGGACTGTGCCCACTCACCCAGGATTCTGAGGGTCGGCTGAACTCTCAGCAAGGTCTTGGGTTAGCTGGCTTTGTGCTCCTTAGCATCCCTAAATTGCAAGACGGCACTTAAAATCCCCACGAGCCAAAGTACCAGATGCATCAAAAGCAGGGATGCAAAAGTGAAAAGTAGATCAAGATGGATAAGCACGTTATAACTAAAGTCAAGAAGAAAATAAACTTTGACAATAGAAAAAACATAGAAGCAAATGATTCTATCTATCTATCCATCCATATATCCTTATATCTATCCTTCCATGTGCTCATCTATCATCTATCTATCTCTCTTTCCATCTATCAATTATCTTTATATTGTCTATCCATCTATCTATTCATCTATCCATCTACCTATCCATCCATCTATTAATCTATTTATCTATCTGTCACCTATTTATTTATCCTCTCTCTCATCTATCCACCCTCTCATCTGCCTCTATCATCTATCATCTATCTTCTCTCTCATCTATCTTCTATCCATTCTCTCTCTCATCTATTTATCATCCTTTCTCTCATCTGCCTGTATCTATCAATCTATATATCATCTATTCTCTCTCTCATCTATCTATCCTCTCTCTCTCATCTGCTTACATCTATTTATCTATCATCCATCTATCCTCTCATCTATCTATCTATCATCTATCTATCCTCCTTCTCTCACCTGTCTCTCTCTTCTCATCTATCTTTCTACCTATCCATCCTCTCTTCTCTCTCATCTGTCTATTTCTATCTATATCAATCACCTATCTATCTATCTATCTATCTTCTCTCTCATCTATGTCTGTCTGTCTATCTGTCTATCTACCTGTCCATCCATTCATCCTCTCTCTCTCATCTATCTCTATTTTCTATCTATCCTCTGTCATCTGTTCATCTATCTGTATCTCTCTAGTTATTTTCTCTCTCATTCATCTATCTGTATTTTATCATCTCTCTCTTCCTCTCTCCTTCTCTCTCTCTCATCTATCTTTCTACCTACCCACCTATGTATCATTTATCTGCTTTGGACATAAAGGAAAGAACATTCGATGCTTCATTTGAGACCCTTCTTGAGGTTAATCAGTTCCAAGCTCTCAGTTCAAAGGTCAGCATCAGGGAGCTGCCCGATTTAGTAAGCCCCTGCTGTTTCCAGGGTGTTTTTTGCTTCTTGCAAACACAGATCGGAAGCCAAGTGTTTGGAGAGCTGCCTTGAAAGTTGCAGTAGGTCACTGAGAGGTGACGGATGTGTTTACGGGACCAGTCAGCGGATTCCTTCTGTCTCTGCTGACTGGGAGGTCATAGCTTCATCATGAGTGTTATAGGTCCCTTCCCTGCAGATGCGTGTCCCCTCCCGTACCCTCCTATCCCCACCCACACTGAGTCATCCCCTGGCCGGCTTGTTCTGAGGAGTCTCTCAGGCAGACCGTGCGATGAGACCAGAGGTTTTGGACATGCATCCACGCACTGGGTTGGCCACATCTGCAGTCTTCAGGCATGAGACATGCATCCCTTTCCTGGCAGCAGCTGAGAAGGAGCAGAGATGAAGCAGCTGTGAAATTCATCAAGAACAAATGTCCCTGGGCAGGGATAGTGGCCAAGGGAGGGAGGTCAGCGGAGTACAGACCACCAGGCCCTCAGTGGGACTGACTCACTCAGGACGGAAGTCACAGCACATCGCCTGTGTGAAGCTCCCCACACCATGTCTCAGTCACTCTCCGGGTCACCCATTCTTCCTCCCACCCCTCCACATCACCAGGGAATGCCTTCAGTGGCCCAGGCCATGATACCAGTGTCCCCATCTGGCCCCCTGGGTGCAGTGAGGGGGACCAGCAGGTTCATACAGGGATGGAAGGCAGTAGAAGTTCTGCCTATCCCACAGCACATGTCCATGTGCCATGTGGGGGACACAGGGTCCCACATGAGGAATGTAGAGTCCGTGTCTCCCAGGGTGGACAGTGATGTCAGGCATGTGGGTCAGTCCAGGCTGCCGTACCTCAGGTGGGGTCTTAAACACAGACAATTGGGGCAGACACCCAGAGTCATGGTCCTGCCACATGCCTGGCCAGCACAGATGTGAATAGACGTCCTGTGAATGGTCCACACTGGTGGTCCTGAGCCCATTCAGTGGTTGTCCCCATACTGACCTGTTCTGAAGGAGACGCAATGGCCTCATCCTGTGAGAAGGGTGTAGCAGAGCAGTGACAGGGCTATGCTAGAAGTCCTGAGCACCCTCTTCCCGCCTAGTTATGTCAACCCATCTGGCCAGCTTCCTCTGTCCCTTGGGAAGGGCAAGGCCAGAGGGGCCAAGCTTTACTTTCCCTCTTCCTCAGACCCAAGGGCCTATGGCGGGCTAAGAAACCCATGACACAAAGGACAGGGCAGCCCTGCTCAAACTAGAGTGTGGGGTGTGGCTGGAGGACTGGGGCCAGAATCCAGGTACCTCCCACCCTCCCCAGGAGTAGCCAGAGGTGGCAATGAGACCCACAAGAGCCCAGCTCTCCACATGGAAACTCAGTCCCTGTGCCCTTGATGGCTCACACCTGAGCTTGGTCCAAACCTACTGTAGTTGTTCAGCCGGGACCAGGGAGGCAGATGCCCTATGCAGGCTGATGCTTGTAGGCGGCTGCAGAGTTCTTGCTCTACACAAGGGTGGGACCCACCTGCCGCATGAGACACTGGTATGACCAAGGCCGGGTAGAGCTCAAGGTGGTCCTGGGGGAATGCAGTGGCAGGTTTTCCCTCTCCTGGGGACCTTCTCCAGGCCCAGCATGCGTCCTGGGTTTGCCTGTGTTCAGGGATACATTAGCTCTTCCCAGCTCCGATGGGTATTTTCCCCAAGACCCTCTTGCTTCCTCCAGCTGATTCCAGAATGTGGTCCCAGGCACCAACAGGTGTCCACCTGTGGTATCCACGCGAGGACTCCTGACTCCCAGACCTTGTGCCGCGTCCAGCCAGTTCCTGGCCCGGGTGAAGCACCCAAGCCCACGGTTTCTTCCCACCCCCAGGCCAAGTCACACAACACCTTGGTCCTGCTGGCCAAGATAAGATGAGCCAAGGAAGTGGGGCTGCCTCTACCACAGGGCGTTCACCCTCCAACACCTTCCTCTTACTTAACGACCTTGTAAATCACTTGCACTTGGACGTGTTCCACTCCTGTCCTCCGTCACAACAGGATGAATGAGGGAGTGGTTCACAGGCCACCCTCACCCTCACTGTGTCTACACAACAGGGAGCCTGTCTGAAGCCGCAGGACATGCAGCAGCTGTCGGCTGTCGGCGGCGCCCTCCCACCCACAAACGGTGCCGCCCAGAAGAGGCTCATGGAAAGATGGCTTAGAAAACATTATATTTCCAGAAGAAAGGAAGAGGTCTCTGGGGAGGTGTCAGCGCAGGCAATAAGGAACGGAGGCTAAGGACTTGATTGCTGTGGCGAGAGTTATGTGAGTACCCCGACTCTCAGGATCACAGCATCATCCTGCAGTGTCCACATGAAGACCGCTGACTCCCCAGAACACAGCATCATCCTGTGGTATCTATGTGAGGACCCCTGACTCTCAGGACTACAGCTTCACCCTGTGGTGTCCACCTGATGACTCCTAACTCCCAGAACCATGGGATCACACTGCAGTGTCCAGGTGAGAACTCCTGACTCTCAGGACCACAGTGGCACCCTGTGGTGTCCATGTGGAGGTTCCTGGCTCCCAGGATCATGGCATCACCCTGTGGTATCCACTTGAAGATTCCACACTCCCACTAGTGGTTCTGTCGCTGGCAGCTGTCCTCAGATGGGGCAAGGTGGGAAGCCCCAGTCTCACTGGAAGCAGGAGAAAGTGCCCCCATTCTGTGAGGTTACAGGGCAGGCATTCTGCTGAGGCCTGGTCGGACAGTAGGCAAGGCTGACTCGTGGCCACATGGTGCCCACAGGTGTCAGGTGCCAGGGCAGAGCCGTCCCCCTACAGACACCCCATCCATCTGATCAGTCTCCCACTCAGAGACCTCTTGAGGTCTGCTAACAGCAGACCAAAGCCTCAGCAGGAAGCCTCTTTGAGAAGGCAGAACAGCCTAGAACAGGGGACCTCAACCCCCAGGTCACAGACTGGTACTAATCTGTGTCTTGTTAGGACCCAGGCCACACAGCAGGAGGTGAGTGATGGTCAAATGGAGCTCTGCCTTCTGCCTCTTCAGTGGTGGCATTATTCTCATAAGAACAAACCCTGCTGTGAACTGCGCATGCAAGGGATCTAGGTTGCTTGCTGCTTATGAGAATCTAATGCCTGATGGTCCCCACCTCCCCCACTTCCCCCCCTCCCGCCCGGCCAGCCCCGTGGAAAAATTGCCTTCCGTGAAACTGGACCTTGATGCCAAAAAGATTAGGGACTGCAGGCCTAGGACACAGTCTAAGATACAGGAAAGCTTTGGATTTTTCTGTAGGGGGACCTTTGGCAAAAACTGTGAGCCCATGGCGGTCACTCTTCTCATATCCCACTCTGTCGTTCCAGGTACTTAGAGGAGGGACAGGTGCCTCTGCTGGGAAGGGCACACCTGCCCAGACAGCACCTTATCTGGCCCCTTGGGCCCATTCCTAACAGGTGCTGGAGGGAAAGGCAGGCTTCCCCCGGGTGTCCTTCCAGATGCACCTGTTCCACAGTTCCAGGTAAGCGTGTCTAGCAGTCCTTGCAGCCAGCACGCATGTCAGGGCTCAGCAGAGAGGAGTGGTGAGTCAGGGATTACAAGGAAAGTTCACATTGCTTCATCAGGTGGATGTCTTTAATTCACTTGACATGGAAAGTTCCAGATGGCTTCCAAAGACGAGCTCCTGCAAGACTGTGCATTTTGTGAATTGGAAGCGAAGCCACTAGAGTGTCCTGGTTCTTAGCAGATGTGGAACAAAGGCTGCTTCTACCAGCCTCCCCTGGTGTTACCTGCAGCTGTGAGTACATCCGAACACAGGACACGCAGAAAGAGCCAGCCAGTCCCACAGCTTCCCAGCTCCTGTGAGAGTCGCACGCTGCCCAAGCTGGCTGTGCACGTGGGATGTTGTCCACCTCTAGGGTCTGTCTTGCCTCACTCTCCCCATGTATTTAGGACTCTCCTCATCTTTGGCATCATCCCAAGGGGGAGGAGTGGCATGTGCATTCCCTCAACCACGAACACACAGGTCTTGGGTAGCCACAGCAGGACGCCTGTGTTTCCAATCCTGGGGCACTAGGGAGGATGGACCTTGGGAAGGAAGGTCCATGCTCACAAGGGAGCCTTGGGAAGAACCACAAGAAGGTTCAGGTACAGTGTCTGCATAACCAGATTTTTTAAATATTGGGAATATGTTGTTCATCTAAAAGGGTTTGGTTCGCTCACTTGAGCAGTCTTAGGGACCCTATGCTTTTGCTTGAGAAAGTGAGTTTGGCTTCTTTATAGTAATATTTAATATCCAACATTGGATAAATAGGTCAGATAAATATAGCACGTAAACCTAATGGAATATTTCACAAATGTTATTTCACAACACAAAAAATACCTGATAAAAAAGTGGGGTAGAACACATATCTGTAGTTAATTGTGATCATACTTAAAAAGGAATATCAGAAGAGAACAGAGAAACATACAAATAATTGCCAAAGTAATGAAGATATGTATAAGAAGATATGTTTTACTTTTTATTCTGTTATTTGAAAACAATGTGTGTATTTAAATTGTGCCACTTTCCTCAAAGTGGGACCCACAGACCCAGGCTTCTGGCCTCTGACCATGAGAATGTCCAGATCCTGCCAATTCTGCATCTAGTCATGAGAGGCGAAGTGGGGGGGGGGGAGGCGGGGAGGAGGAAGGCTAGTCATTCCGTAGCTCAACAAACATCAGTTTGGGAACAAAAGAAGAAGAAGGCGAGTTTGTGTTAAGCTTGCTTTTACACGTGGCAGGGACTTGTTCTGGTTCCAGATGCCATTCCCTATGGTGACTGTGTGTGAAACCCAAATAAGAAGGGGGCACCGAGGCCAGAGCCCCTAGCCTGGCCACAGGAGCTTGGGTCTGGATCACGGTTCCGGTACAAGATGAGCCCCCAGCCCTGGGCTTACTTGGCAGTGACTTTTCCAAGTGAGGAACCAAGGTCATGTGTCCTGGTATACTAATTCACCACATTTATTGGGAGACTTCCATGTTTCCCTTAAATTTCAAGGAGCACCCAGATACAAAGCTGAGCCTAAGTCACAGTGAACACCTGCACGAAACTCAGTCTATCAAAATATGCACAAGGCTTGGGGGGTGTTTATTTATCTCTTTGTAAAAACAAAACAAAACAAAAAAGCAATGAACTTGGATTTGCAAATATAAGGAGATGGGCATTAGGGCTACAAGACATTGGTGAGTTTTAGAGACAAAAGGTGGATGTGCCTCTGTCTTGTGTCAGGAGTGAGGGGCTATATTTCCACTGGGTAGCCCCTGCCGAGTAGGGCCTGGCCGGCAAAGCTCTGTAGTCGGGGGTGGAGGACGGCGAGGAGTGCCCGCCAGACTCGCCTGGTCTGAGTCCAGGTTAAAGTTGAAAACTTTTATGATCTCTTAGAATAAACAGAAGCCTCTCCAGCTTCCATTGCCCCAAGGGAGAAGGCCTCATGCCCTGGGCCAGAGGTCACAGGAGTCCGGGGAATCGGGAAGGCCCTTTCTGGGGCACTGCAAGTGTTTGCTTTAAGCAAATATTTTGAAAGCCAAACTCCTGAAAGCAGCTCTGTCTCCATTTGAGGACCAATGGATGCTTTTCCTCTGCAGTTTGTTCTGAAGGACCCTGGCCTCCCAGACCCTAGAGAGGCCAGGAGCAGGAGGGTCTCTCCCCGAGGCTATGCCAGCCACTGCAGGTTGCTCAGGGTCTTGGTAGAGTGGGTGTCCTGCTGGAACACAGAACAAGAGGGAACTTGCCGAAGGGCAGTCTGATTTCTTGCAAGTTTTTGAGCTGAAAGAAAGACCCACCACTGTAGGATAATGAATTTAAGTGTAGCCTTTCCCATTCATGTGATAAGAAATTAACTTCTTGTTTGGACACACTGTGAGTTTTGTAGTTTTTCCACAAGGCTTCAAAGCCATCTCACATTCAGGCTCACTCTTGATCTCACTTGGACTGGTTGGCCACCTGTGCTCACCCATGGGGTCACTTGTGATGCCCCTAGGTGACACGGCCACAGGCAGCACCCCCTCAGGTAATCCTGTGCCTCTCCTCTGTGGAAATCCCCGTCAAGGGTGTGTGGGGGCACTTTCAACATGGCGGGCTTTCCCAGTGCTCTCCTCTCCCTCCTGGTGCTCTTGCCCAGGTCAAGTGGAATGGTTGCTGTGTCCCTGCTGGAGCGGTCCTTCCTCTGGCACTCAGGCCCTTAGGAGCCCAGCTATACTCTAGGCCAGCAGAGCATCAGCTTGCAGGGCAGGAAGCAAACCTTTTGCTACAGGGTCCCTGGGGAGTGACAGAGAGTGGGGCCACTCCCATCCCCACCCTTGACTAAGCACCACAGTGGACAGACCCTACCTCCATCAACAGGCTCTATAAAGACCTGGCGTCCAAGGGCAGGCTCATCCTGCACACTCCTTCCCCTGAGAAAATGCAGGTAACATCACAGACCACAGGGGAAATTAGCTTTGAGCTTGTTCCCAAGAGAGCGAGAAGACTTCACTCATCTAAATACATCTCTATTCATATTACAAACCAAGGCCGCTATACCTAACCTCTTTAGAAGAAACAACTGGTCTTGTTACCTTAGTTTACAGATGGGGAAACCAGAGGGAATTATCTGGTTCAGAGTCACATTGAGTGAATGTAATTGGAGCCTTGATTCGAACTCAGCTCTTCTGGTTCCTGGCCAAATGCTCTCTGTCCATCACCATGGTGAAAATCATCAGATCCCATTCCTCATGCCTGATGCTTTCTCTCAATTAGGCTGAAAAGCCCATAAGAAAGTGAGACTCAGCTTTGGCCTCCAGTCTGTGTTTGTTGAGAAAATGTATCAAAGTCATTGCCAAGGGGTGCTAGCCATGGTGAGACAGGGGCTCTGACGCACCCTGGCTTGTGTGATTGGAGCCGGGGCTTCATTCACAGCAAGTGTGCCTTATAAGCGGGGGCCTTCACCCCTGCGGCATTGAATCCACACACTCACTCATTAACATCATTCACCCCCTGTCCCAAGCACAGTGACTGCCTCCCCAGCACACCTTCGGACAGAGCCTCCTCCCGGAGCAACATGGGCTCAGGTGCGGGAACAGCATGTATGCACCTGGGACTGGGTAAGATAGGCACAGTGACCTGGACGCAGGCCCTACCCCAGGGTTGGGAGAGCTGCTTACTGTGTGCTAAACACATGCATTAATAAAATAGTGAGTAACGTGTAAGTATTTATAGCCATTCAATAATCAGTTATACTGATAGGTTTGGATTCTGAGTGGTAATAATTCAGTTTTATTTTGCAAAGCGGTTATCTGTGCGTTTTTTCCTCATAAAAATTTAGTCTAAGGGAAAAAGTAATCCTTTCACCAGTCAGTAATCATCCTAAAAACCACCATAGAGCCCCAGGAAAAACTTCCCATTATCAAAAAAGTCTGCTTCAAATCAACTGCCTTAGAGGGCAGATGCAGCGCTGTCGCCCCACAAGCAGGTGCCAAGGCAGCGGGTTCGGGAGCTCCAGGACTTCGGACTCCAGGGAGCACAGCCAGCCTGAACCCCTCTCAAGGACTGACTTGGCCTCAGCTGGCTGGACTGCTACGTATGTTTGTTTTTTAAAATGTATTCTTTCTTTCTTAAAACTCCAAACTCCGCAGGGCTTGCTGGTTCTTCCCTAACAACTCTTTGAGGTTTCCAGTTTATGCATGGTTACCTAGGATGTTACAACCAAAGCCTTGCAGTATGAATGTTTATTTCTTTTTGCTGTCTTAGTGATTTAATCCCAAATAACATTCTCCAAACTTTACATTTTTGACACAAAAGATACACAGGGAGCTTTATGTGTTATATTCATTACATAACCATGGATACAATGGATGTAGATGCCTGTCAAATCTGTGGGAATCAGGTGAAGGCAGTGGCAAGGGGGCCCACCATCCTCTGTGACTGAACACCCCCTTCACTGGCATCAGTGGACCTGCTGCAGCTGGCAGGTGGTGAGCAGGGTTCTCTGCAGGTCGCATCTGAGCCTTCATCCCAATGCGTGTGAGCAGGGCCCTCTCTATGCCACATCCTGAGTCTTCATCCCAGTAGGTGTGAGCAGGGCTTTCTCCATCTTGTACCCTGAGGCTTCATCCTAGCAGATGTGAGCAGGGCTCTTTCCACGTCGAATCCTGAGTCTTCATCCTGGTTAGTGTGAGTAGGGCTTTCTCCATGTCACACCTGGAGTCTTCATCCTGGCAGGTATGAATGGGCCTCTCCCCAAGTCACACCCTGAGCCTTCATCCCAGTGAGTGTGAGCGGGGCTCCCTCCATGTCTCAACCTAAGCCTTCAACACAATGAGTATGAGAGGTTATCTCTTCATGTCGCACCCTGAACCTTCATCCAGTAGGTGTGAGCAAG
Organism: Carlito syrichta; assembly: GCF_000164805.1. Lineage (NCBI taxonomy): Eukaryota > Metazoa > Chordata > Mammalia > Primates > Tarsiidae > Carlito > Carlito syrichta. The sequence goes on along the minus strand of NW_007087227.1, from coordinate 98,672 downwards.
GCTCTCTCCATGTCAAATCCTGAGCCTTTATCTTGGCAGGTGTGAGTGAGGCTCTCTCCGTGTCAAACCTGAGATTTCATTCCAGCAGGTGTGAGAGGGCTCTCTCCATGTGTCATCCTGAGCCTTCACACTGGTGGGCAAGAGCAGGGCTGTCTCTATGTCACACCCTGAGCCTTCATCCCGGCAGGTGTGAATGGGGCTCTTTCCATGGTGAATCCTGAGCCTTCATCATGGCAGATGTGAGTGGGGCTCTCTCCATATCATACCCAGAGCCTTCATCCTGGCAGGTGTGAGTGGGACTCTCCCCAAGTGACACCCTGAGCCTTTATCCCAGTGGATGTGAGCAGGGCTCTCTCCATGTCTCAACCTGAGCCTCTATCCCGACAGGTGTGAGTGAGACTCTCTCCATGTCTCACCCTGAGCCTTCATACCAGCCGATGTGAGCAAGGCCCTTTCCATGTTGCACTCAGTCTTTATCCCAGCAGGTGTGAAGGGGCTGTCTCCATGTCACATCCTGAGCCTTCATCTGACGGGTGTGAGAAGGGCCCTCTCCATGTCACACCCCAAGCCTTCATCCTGGCGGGTGTGAGCAGGGTTCTCTATAGGTAACATCTTGAGCCTTCATCCCAGTGGGTGCGAATGGGGTTCTCTCCATGTTGCACCCTGAGCTTCCATCCAGAGGATGTGAATGGGGCTCTCTCCATGTCTCACCTTGAACCTTCATCCTGGCGGGTGTGAGAAGGGCTCTCTCCATGTCTTATCCTGAGCCTTTGTCCTGGTGGGTGTGAGCAAAGTTCTTCCATGTTGCACTCTGAGACTTCATCCTAGTGATTGTTAACAAGGCTCTCTCCATGTCTCATCCTGAGCCTTCATCTTGGCAGGTGTCCGTGGGGCTCTCTCCATATCATACCCCGAGGTTCATCCTGGCAGGTGTGAACAAGACTCTCTTCATGTGTCATCCTGAGCCTTCGAACTGGCAGATGTGAGCAGGGCTCTCTCCATGTCACACCCTGAGCCTTCATCCCAGCAGGTGTGAACAGAGCTCTCTCCACGTTTCATCCTGAGCCTTCATCCTGGTAGATGTGAGCAGAGCTATCTCCACATTGCACCTGGAGACTTCATCCTGGTGGGTGTTAGTAGGGCTCTCTATATGTCACATTCTGAGCTTTCATCCTGGTGTGTCTGAGCAGAGCTCTCTCCATGTCTCACACTGAGCTTTTGTTCTGGCATGTGTGAGCAGGCTCTCTCCATGTTGCATCACGAGCTCTTTCCCGGCATCTCCAGTCATCCCTTTGACATCCTCCGATCCACTGTGCTTCCCTCTGAAACACAACCCTCTGAAACGCACCGCAGACATGGTCCTGGCCCGGAATTAACTCCCGAGTCTGCCCAGACATGGCTGTGCCGAGCTCTTGCCCTCCTGGCTTTACCGCCATCCGTCCCGCAGAGACCCAACCCCCTTCCTTCTAGAGCCATTAACTTGGATAAAAGTCCTCGCAGAGCTCATCACCAAGCAAGATGTGTAAAAGGGTCGGAAATCCCCATTAAGCAGATAAATTGCAGTTATTCAGCTTCACGAGCCGGCTACGGGCAGGAAGCGGAACCCATCAGGGCCTGGCATCAGGGCCTGGACTGCAAAACCAACTTGTGACACTGTCAGCTCCAACAAGCGCTATTCTTGTTTCAATCATGTTTGCCTTCTTAGCAAATCAAGGAAGAGAAATTGACATGCTTGGTGTGTAAGACCACACTTTATTTTCAGACAGCACCACGTCCTAATGAGTGATTCATTCTCCCAGGGAAGTTTCCATCCAACAGAACCCTTGATTATTAAGCAACACCATTCCTGCCCATGAATTTCAGAGCCTCAGTATACATGACCCAGCCTGCATGGATGGCCTCCCTCTGGAGACCTTTCCCAACAACCACCAAGTATGTCCTGCACCCCACCCAGGGCCCAGCAGAGAGTCGTGGGCGTGTCCTGCATGCCTGTTCCACACATGCAGCAGGCATACTTACCATAATACACTGCTTTCCCCAGGTTCCCTTGCATCTGCACACCTGCTGATGTGGTGTGAAAAGCTATAATGTCCGTACAGGAGAATCACCCACTCCCAGATGCAATTCTTTTTTAATTAGGAGACCACGTGGCATATACAAAGTTAACAGACTTTGGAGACATCCGATTGTGAATTCAGTTCTCTGTCACTCTATGAACTTCAATTTTCTCCTCTAAAGGAGGGATCATCCTTCTCCCCTCTTAAGTCTTTTGGAGAAGATTGGACTAGAAGCTATATTTAAAGCACCGGTTCAGGGGAGACTATGCGTGTGGACCCTGTGACATGTAGGCTGTGTCTTTGCTCTTAGGGTTTATGGGTCGGAACGATAACCTTGACTTTATAGGTGTGTTGTGTGTTTGTTTTTAACAACCGAGGTCACCATATTCACAAAGATGTATAGAGTGGTGTGCCTGTGATTCTGTGAGCCAAGAGCTGAAGTGTGACATTCTCCGTCCTCCCGGCTTCCTGCACTCAATAGAAATTCACCTTCCTCAGACTCCCCCTCACCATCCTGGCTGTGAGAAGCTTTCTCAGTGGTCATTCGACGCCGCGCGTTGGATGCAATCACTTAAGTGAATACTAGGTTATGTCTTTGATAAACTGCTTTTCCTAACTTTCAAACATACAAAACACTTTAAACAGAAGAACAACTTGTAGCAGATTCAATCATTTCATGGGAGGAGTAATCATTTGGTTTACTCCCAACCATGCAGTTTTTAAAACAATCGTGCTGTACTTGCTGCATTGGGGGCGGGGGTTCTGATGACTGAAAATTGCCGAAAGTTGCTTTGAACATCCCAAAGAAAGCCTCTCTGTCAAGAAGCCTCTGATGCTGGTTAGCCCGACAGGCAGCTGCCTATCGGCTTGTGCTTTTGTGCATGAATTAATTCGTGTTTTTCTTCTCCTGAGTCATGGGCTTGTGCTCAAAGCCGCGCAGCTTTGAAAGGTGCTGAGTTTACTCAGCACTGGAGCCAGCATTGTCTGAGCTCGGTGTGTGTGTGTTAACAGACATGCTTTGTTTTCAAGCTTGACTGATTTTCCAAGTGGTGCAAACCAACTTCAGTCCTTAAGCTGTTATTTCCATCTCAGTGATGGCATACACAGCCAGGCCTGTGTCGGACGTCCTGTCTCCCAGGGTCAGAGCTCAGGAGAAATTTGAGAAATGAAAGTGAAAACTGGGTTCAGAATAAGTTGGAATGGCAAGAGTGGGGGGTGGTATCGTCTAACCTGATCCAGCCCCTTTTGGGGTGACTTAGAGGGGAGGTGAGTGGGGTAGACTACTGAGAACCACAGAATGTTGGTACTACTCAGTTTATATATGCAAGGTGTCCCCATTCTCACAACTCAGTTGCTTTTCTGATGGACTGAGTCACTGGCCACGTGAGGCTGTGGTCATCTGCAGTGTCCACTGATACACTGGGTCTCTGAGCTGGGAACAGTTGATTTGAGGGTCCTCAGAAAGCCATGAAGAGAAGGCTAGAATTCTACTGTTGGGTTGCAGGCTTTGTCCTTACTTGCTAGACGGGTGTGTTTACAAAGTATTCATCCTCTCCATTATCAAAAGGTAAGCTGTTCCTTTCAGAACTAATGTTTTCTTCAAAATCAGAAAAATAGCCGGCAAATTTCTCTCAGATGGTGCAGATAGTGTAGGATCTATTAAGACCACCCACCCCTTCCTTCCCCCATGAATATCTTCAAACATGGAATGAGCTAAGTCCTCACAATCTTACACTGCCAAGGAATGTATTTGTTTACCCAAAACTAAGCTCAGCAGAGACAGGACAATCATCGCAAAGGAACCGTTCATATCTATTACCAGGCGGTGGCTTGGAAGTGCTGAGAAGGTGTCCGTGATGCGTCCCCACAAATAAGAAGGAAAAAGATACCCTCCCAGGCAGCATGGCAGATGCCATCCCTTCCTAGTGGACAAGCCGGCCTGTGGCTCCGGGCACCCGGCCTTCAACTATGACCCAGACATCTCGGAGGGGAGTGGTTAAGCATCCAAGTTCACCTCCAAGGGCTCAGGCTGAGGCTTGGTGTCAGGAGGTGACACATCACCCCAGGCTTCCCTGATCACCACAAAGCCAGTGTGGGTGGGAGGTGGCAGAGTATGGTGTTTTGTGCAATCCTTTCTTTTCTTTTGTTTAACAATACTGATTCCTTCCATGTGTGCTGTTGGTGTTTGCTCTTTTGGTTTGCTTTCTGACTGGGATGGAGAGGAAGGCCAGGCAGGGAGAGGCAGGGCTTTAACCTGCCTCCTCATGAAGAGCTGTGCACAGAGGACAGGGGGCTATGTGTGGACACTGCACATTCTCAGAGGTGCTGTGCTTGACCGTAAAGGCAGGACTTTCTACCATCCCTGTCTGAACCCGGCCTGTTCCTCTCCTTGTGTGTATTCGATGTGTCCATCTCTCAGAGCTCAGTTTTCCTTGCTCCTCTCTGCATTTCCTCTGTGCATCTTGGGGTTTGCCTTTTCCCGGGACTGATGCTGCCGGGACCCCTCAAGTGAGGGTGGCCACTGGGCAACCAGCTGCCCCAACTCAGGCCCTGAACCCACCTTGCCAGGCTCCCTTATGCTGGCTGGCGACAGGCCGGGGCTGGAGCAGCTGGGCACTGGACTGGACTCTCACTCGGCAAGTCCTTCAAGGTGACATTTCAATAGACGAGCACACGGGGAAAGTGGGTCCCCTGAGTGTGGACTCTGGACAGGATTAAGGACCAGTCGGTCAGGAGTCGGCTTTCCTGGCTTCCTTTCTCTCCTGCGATCCTCAGGCAATGCCCGTGGACCAACCCCTTCATGCCCTCCCTCGCCCCTTTCCATGCCAGCACCACCCCTGGACCCCTGCCCCCACATGCCTCTTCATCCCTGCAGCAGGTGTGGGAAGAGTACCGTCCCCAGCCAACACACCAGGTGGGGTGCAGGCCTCACACTCACCCAGCAACCAGGACACATGAAGAAAATGGATCTCCCTCCTCGGGCTGAGCCATGGAAGGAGGAAGGTGACTAGTCCACAGCAACTTAAAGCCAGTCCCATTCCCCCAATGGAGCCCCCTGTGGGACTGCACAGCCTCTGGGGTCATGCTCCCATCCTCGTCAACACCAGAGATTGTGTCAGGACCAAGGAGCAGGGGGCCCATGCCACCCAGGGCACAGTGGAGCAGTCAGCCTCTGCCCTAACCTCTGCATCCTGCTCCAGCCCAGTGTGCAATGGCAAGTCCATACTTACTGCCGCAGCTGGTCACGTACCACTGGGTGAGTTGCAGGGGTCACTGAGCTGGCCACTCGGCCTTCCCAGGACTCAGCCTATCTTGGGGCATGCTGACCACAGGCCCTTGAAAACCACGAGCTCTCTGCTAGCCAGAGACCCTCTGTCTATCACAGACCCTCTGCTGACCATGTGACCTCTGCTGACCACGTGCCCTCTGACAACCACAGGCCCTCTGCTAACCACAGACCCTCTGCTGACCAAGGGCCCTCTGCTGGCCATGGACCCAACACCCCTGGTCCCTGCCTCAGGCCACCTTCTCAGTGTCCGTGTCCTCTCCCTGCCACATGGGCTGAGGGCAGGGCAGGACATCTTGCTTTCCCTTCTGCCTGCAGGCCCCAGAGGACCCGGGGAGGGCGGCCAGGAGTCCACTCAAGGCCCTGCAAACCTGCCCAGACCTCACAGCCCCTCCACAGCTGCCCAAGTGGGACTGTGGGGCAGACTGCACTGACCCACCTTGTCCTCAGCCCTGTCCCATGAGACCCTCTCAACACGGGCAGTCAGTACCCCCTCCTCCCCTCGCTGCTCTGCCCCTTCTTTCCCCAATCACTCCCTGGGACGCAGATGATGGTCTTCCTTGCCCAGTTCATCTCCCACTTCTGCCCACACCACCCAGCTAGGGACCACTGTAGCTGTTCCATGGAGCCAGAACACGTGTTCACGGATGACACCAGCAGTGTGTGTCGGCTACCTGTTGTCTGACCTGCACCCCGGTATGCACTTGTTTTGAATGTCAGAAATGCTGCTTCACTCATTCTCTTTGCATTTTTTTGCAATCATCTCTACCCTTCAAGGCTGCTATTCGCTGAGTAAAAGGTCACCATAGAAAATGCAAAATAAAAAAGCTTGTTGGCCTTTAAAAAATATTATCCTTGCTTGGAAAGTGGAGGAGAATTAGGATCTGGGACAAGCACAAAACAAACAGGTCTGTGTGTCACCTGCTGCTGAGGCCCAAGATGTGCTTGTGAGTCAGTGGGGAGGATTGTTGTGATGACCCCAGGCTGTGGACAGAACCCTCGCCATCACTATCCCCCTTGTTTCGACATGGCACCTATGAGTCCTTTATTTGAGATGGTTTTATTCCAGTTAGAGATAAAATACTAGCACCCCAGGGAGGAGTAACCCGGCATTTACATCCCCTTGAAACACCCATGTATCCACCATGAGACACAGAACAAGCATGTCAAAGTCTTCCCAAAAACAGCTGCACACACATTGGGAGGAAAACAACCGTTCAGAGAGACGATGCCTATGCTGAGATGTGGATTCAGGATTTCTCAGCACAGGAATGGAGGAAGTAGAGCATGGAGGTGTCAGGGCCCGACCCTGACACACGTGGTCATGCGGTGTGGCCACAGCCACCAGAGCTGGAGCTGAGATTTTCATCGTGAGGCTTAGATGGTGGAAATGTTATCCTAATCGTGTTTGGGCACGAACACAAAAGCATGCTGAGCAACACACTCCAGAAGCTGTATTTCCCAACATTTCTTTATAAAACACCTTGAAGTTCTAGGCTATGGAGGAATCCCAGGAATAAAACTGCAAATGGTGGGACTGAGTGCTGACCCCACCTCTGTCTCGGCTCTTGGATCCCTCACCTCAGTCTGGAAAAAGTTTCTGGGCCCTCTGCTGCAGGGTTGAGCTCAGTGAGAACTTGGATGTGTACAAGAAGGAAAGAACAGGGGGACCCTCGACTCCTCCATCTGCATCTGCGGGTCGCAGGTGAGGGAAATCAGCCATGAGGCCTGTGGAGGTGAGAAGAGGGGCCAGCATCCTCATCCAGATGTCACCTTCTTGTCACGCCCTCACACCTCCAACCCCATGAACACTCCCCCACACCCAGCTCCATGTCAGATGGGGGTGAAGCACTCGTCCAGTAAGTCTCTCCTAGGCTGGAACTGCTCCAGGTAAGTGACGCAGTAGGTTGATGTGTCTTCAGAAAGTTCTTTGCCATGACAGCTGATGGAAGGACTCTCCAAGGAACAGGCATTTGCAGTTTCTAACTGGTGGTCTCCAAATCCTATGACAAGCAGCTACTGTCTCAAGTGAAGGAACAAATTAACTGTCCCCGGTTCCTCCCCATTTGCTCCAGTGAGGCATGTAGATTGGGCATTTGCCTAACCACCATTGCTTCTGGTGTCCTGGAGAGGGATGCACAGTCCCTATTGGCCCAGAAAGAAATATTCCGTACTGGGAGGTTTTCCTTCTAGTAGCTGGGACTATGGGCACACACCGCCATGCCTGGTTAAGGCCTTTCCACAAGGCAGCACTAACAGGCCACTTGGTGAATAGCAGGGGCGGGAATGGACTCTCGGGCTAGGCCAAGTGGTATTACCTCCCCATCTAAGGTCGTGTCGTGATGATGGGCTCACAGTGAATTTATCTTATTGCTATTCATTTGAAAACTGAGGAGTCTGAAGCAACATACCAAGACCATTTTCTGGCTTACTTTTTCCTGTTCTCTTGGGTTTGGGGTACATTTGAGATGATTGATCTAACTAAACCCACGCTGATTTTAAACATAAATAGCTAAAATTTAAAACTCTGTTTACAAAGTTAGTGGCTTGTGAGGCAAATGGAGTAGACACCTGCTTGTAGACTGCTCTGCATGTTAACGGAAAGCCGTGTTGTGGGTAAGAAGGCGAGCTAAAACTGAAATCCACTATGCACTTCTAAATAAAAAGATATCGTTTCCTCTAGATACCGTCCTGCCAGCGTTTCCAATATAAGTGCATCGCTGTTGTGAAGATTTTAACATCTAATTCAGCCTAAGGACTTTATAAAACCTGTATTGTTTATATGGTTTATCTTTCAAATATGTAAATGGTTCCACATTGGTAAGAATTCAATGCACTTCCCATGAATAATGTTTGGGATGCCTGGTTATTAGATTTTGATGGTAAGTTCTAAGTCAGGCCCATTGGTATCAGCCACTGGATGTCAGGTTTTTTTATGTGCCCCAGTAAATACAGTCAGCATTTCAAAGATTCTGCCTTGCTGGATTTTAGTCAAATTAACATGCCTGTGAAATTGATTGTTTTTGCAGGATAACCAAACAAGCCTGACCTACTCCCCACCCACCAGATCAAAGGGAAAAGTTAGACTAAAGGAAAGAAAATGAGACTTAACCCTTCTCTTATTCATTATGTAAACTCTCTTGTTTTCTCAACGATTCTGATATTTGAAACCAATATAGATGTGGAAGAAGAGATGACAGAAATTTGGAAACAAGAGGTTATTCGTCCAGATGCCATTTGTAAAATCTCCATCTTCCAGCACTAAGGGCTACTTCTTCCCCACTGATCAGGTTGAAAGACCATGTCAACAGCCCAGACCTGTGTCTGAGCTCCTGCCTGCTGCTGCCAGCAGAAGAGAAAGAAGGATTCAATTATTTTTCCTCCGTGTCCAATTTGAACCAGTTAACGTGGGTGTCTGTGCTGTGAGACCCACAGGAGGCCACCTGAACCCCAGGCCTTGCTCATTCAAGGTAGCAATTCTTCCCAAGGGGTCCTGCTTGCGGCCTCCAAAGGACGCCAGTGGCTTAGAAAGATGCCTTTAATTGGCGCAGCAGGTGGAATTGGTTTCTTACACCAAGCATGTGGGGGTGCTTCCTTAGCCTGGGAGCTCACACATTCACTGGCTGAAACAGCAGTGAGAAGTATGTTTATCAGCACAGAGCCTTCTGCTTGAGCCCACGTACTGAAAAGCAGTTGCTGATCGGCGAAAACAACTTGTGTCTCCGTGTCTTATGAACAGACACTTTATTCATGCATTGTTTATTTTGCTATTTAAATTTATTTTGAGTCAAGGTCTCACTTTGTTGCCTAGGCTGGAATGCAGTGGTGTAATCAGGCTCACTGCAGCCTTGACCTCCTGGGCCCAGGCAATCCTTCTGCCTCAGTCTCCCGAGTAGCGGGAACTACAAGCATGAGTCACCACACTTAGCTAATTTTTTTTATTTTTTGTAGAGACAAGATCTTACTATGTTGCCCAGACTGGTCTCAAACTACTGGGCTCAATCAGTCATCTCTCCTCGGCCATCTCTCCAGGATTACAGGCATGAGGCACCGCACCCAGCCCAAAGAGACACATTTAAGGATGTGGGTATCCACAGAGATGTGATTATACGTTTCTGTTTATTTCAAGTATTGCACCATGAGATGAAGACATTCACAGGAAAGGTTGTGTCGGTGTTTGGTGTGTGTTACAGTGACAGCCATCTCAGAACCAAGATGACCCCCCACAGCTGCTCGGGCAGACGTGGCCGGCGTGGGGCAGCTGGGCAGGCTCTCAGGGAACAGATTCTGCTTCTGCTTCTTCCCCACATATGTCTGTCACCACCCAGGTCCTCTTGCCGAGAGCCCTCTTGTCCCTTCTTGGGGAGATCTTCCAAAACAAAACCAGTAAATGAAGGCTGGAGCAGGGAGAAGACTGCATGAATAGGCGCTTCTTTGTGCTCTGAGGGTCAAGTGGAAAGTGCTGCTTCTGGGCTGAGTGGTGTCTCTGCCTGCAGCGGGAGCTGTGGATTCAGAGCTGACCTGCCACGGAAGGGAATTGCCTTCCACAGGCCACACACCTGTAGGCGACTCTCGAGTTGTTTTTCCTATAGGCTTTTTGAGCTCGAGGCACAAACTCGACTTAAGTAGCAACCCCTACCTCCCCACTGATAGTTCATCAGGGTACCGGCTAGTGATCATGTCCTTTCTATCTCAGTCCATTCATGGAAAGCTCCTGTACTCTCCAATCCCAAGGTGGCTATGAGGGCACCCTAACTCAGGAACTGCAGTATGAATGCAGAACCTCAAGTTCTCTCTTAGCTGCTGGAAGCAAATGAATTAGCCTTATGTTTGAGTTTCCTGGGAAGGAAGGGGTCTGGGAGGAGAAAACAGGGCAAGCCCCTCACTCACCCACCCAGGTGCAGCTGCAGCTGGTAATCACCCCGGAGCCAATCACCTCCCGTTCACATGACAGCATGACAGCACCACCTGCATTCTTGTGCTGCTTTCCTGAGCTGAGACCTCTTTGCTCCCATGTGTCTTTCATGCATTACCATCCTCAGATATCTCATATAAACTGAGTCATCTCATCTTCTACACTACAAACCAAAAGATGAATGGAAGCATTTTAAGCTAGAATGACACTGGGACCTTGGGACACCTTCATGTCCCAGCGGGCTGCAATGGGGGATTGGCACAAGCCCTCTAGCCAGGCCCCTAAATCTGCTTTCCAGCGATCCCAAGACCCTGCCACAAGGGCAGAACTGTTTTTTATCACAATGTGAAGACAGATTTTTTCCCTGTGTAGACATCTCACACAAGAGTAGATGGAACTACTGATTCTTTGGCCCAAATCAAGGTGAGAGCCATCATAGCATTTCTCCCTGTCCTACCTGCAGGAAAACGGGAAGCAGTTTCGCCTGAGGATACCCAGGGCCAAGCAGTGAAGTCCATGATTAATGACTTGATCTTGGTCCTGTGGACGTGGGTTTCTAATACCTCTGTAGAATGAAATGGGAACCCTGTGTAACACACTTCCATGGCACATTTGAGTGATGGGAGAGGTTGCTTCCAGAGAAGCACTTGGGACATCATTCAGCTCACCTGCTGAACTGGCAGTGCTGGTTATGCTTTTGCTTTGGTGTTTTTTTAAATGGAACACAGTTTTCACGTAAAAGATCAACTGATGGACAAACTGTGGTGTTCAAACCTGAGTCACCAGCAACCTGTCTCCCCATGAGAAAGTGAGGCAAGCGTTCCTCGTGGTGAAATCTGAGCTCCCAGGTCAGCGTTAGAATCTATGGGATGAGTGATATGGGGTGGGTCACCAGCCAGACAAAAGCTGAGAGTGCATAAACTCATTGTCGTGGACATGTACACAGGATACCTTTTCTTTGATGGGGTGGGACTTTTCCCTTTTTAAGTGGGATCGTAGTTATTTGTGACCTGAGAATAATTTTGGAATAATTTCTATTAATATCAATTCTGAAGCTAGTTGTACTGATCTGAGATTGTGTTTGTTCATAATAAAAATGAAGTGAATCTGAAAAAAAAAAAGAATCTGAGGACACTTGTATTCAACCTTCGAACTTGAGAGTTTTACGATGTTTAAAGCTTTTGTGGTAGGATGGGTGTCCATGTTAGCAAATGTGATGTTTTAGCAGCCTATCATGAAAGCGGAAATAGACAAAGCCCACCTGGATGAGAACCATGGAGCCTGTATACTCAGAGTTGCTGTCACAGGGTCACCACCAGCACTTGCGTTCTGCAGAGACTCAAAGGCAGCAAGAAAGTAGGGAGGCTTTATAATGAGAATGGTGGCTCTAGGTGTGCCCTAATGGGAGCTGTAGGCCCAGGGACACTGGAGTGAGGAACCAGTACCAGGCATCCTGTGTGATTGTGGGGGCGCATCTGGCTTTCTCTGGTGGTCCTGAGCGGGAAGCAGGGACAAATGTCAAGAAAGCTGTCTGTTACAGACCAAGCCTGGCCACCTCAGTTCAGTCGTTACAGGGTCCTGCCCAGCTGCCCGACATCCCGCACTCCTGACCTGCAGACAGCAGGCGGGCTGCCTGGGCGTGGTCTGTGGCTACGGGTGGCCTCCTGCACAGGTATGGGTCATAGTTCTGCCCCTGTGTGGCCAGCTGTCATCCTTTGCAAATCCAGCTCTTGGGAGCATCAAGATCTGTGCATCTCAGTAAACAGTATTCCCCAGTGGCCAATGCCTGAGGTTACAGAACTGGCCCGGGGAATGGTCATTCACAGTGCAACACCACAGACGCATGTCCCTGTGGAAGGGGGAGCAGTCACTACAAGTTGTGGATTCTGCAGGCCACTGACCCTCAAGAACTGCAGCTGTCATGGTTTGGGGAGTATGTAAGGAAGGATGTCTAGAGTGACCTGAGAGGTTCTTACAACACCCCTCCCTCTCCCATCGCATATGTATGAGGTTTGAGTCCCAGCAGCCCACCTGTCACAGGGTAGGTGGACTCCAAGTGCCTCATCAGGCCAGATATCAGAGGGACTTACACAGATGGAGATCGATGCCAGGCTTCTCACAGATGGCTTTTCTCTTTGGGAAACTATAAAACTATGTTATTTATGTTAGCATATAATGAGTTTGTTAGTGTTACAAAATAAACATAAATAATGTTAGCATTAAAATAATATTTAAAACTTTAACAATTAAAATAATAAATTAAATATAATAATAAATATTGTTAATGTAAAATAAATACGTATTGTAAATTTTTCTGTTTTAATTTCTAATATGGTAAATATTGACAGATTTAATTCATATACATGAATGATCTGAGGGGGTCCTAAATAATGTTAAGTCATAGAGGGGTACTGAAACTAAAGAATCAAACCTTATCCAGAACCCACACACTGCCCACTGGGTGGTCACTTCCTGTTAGTCTGTGGACATTCTTTTAGTTTTTTCCTTTGTCTATACTTTCTTTTCGCAAAAGTAAAACCACACACCCAATCCTACCTTCCCAACTTCACAGTAAAGATGATATTGTGAATTTACATACTGCTCCAAAAATCATGACTTTGTTCCTAAAATCAGGGCAGGGAGAGAGTGGGCAGTGTGATCTGGGAATGAAGCATAAACCTCGGAGGCAGAGGACCTGAGTTCAAATCCTCTTCCTGCCATCCCCAGCAGTGGGCCCTGGCCAAGCCACTCTGTAGCTCCAAGTCTGATGCCTCCTTTGTAAATGGCAACGGTAAAAACTTAAACAGCATCATGCAGCTACAGTGGTGGGCGTGCCAAAACTTAATAGTCAGCATGGTTGGGTGTGTCAGAAAGAACATCTGTGTCTTCGGCAGGGGGATCCGGTATCACCCGGGAGAGGCACAAATCCCTCTCCCACAATGCATGCTTTGACAGCCTCCACAGCTGGTTCCCTCACTTTCCTTTGGCTGAGCTCCCAGTTGAGTCAACTGCTTACAGTATGTCCTCTTCTGAGGTCCAGTGAATTCTTTGAGCCAAGAAAAGAGATCTTGTGAACAGCAGCCAGCCGGGTCCTGCTGGGCTGGTGGTGAAATAAACGTGTAAACACACGTGTAAAGACCAGCAAGTGGGTTGTGTGACTCAGGAACGCGTATGCCTATAGACCCGGGTGGTCAGGACTTTCCCAAGCCCTGAGAATAGCCCAGCAGCTTTGCACAGGACAAGCAGGGGCCAGATCCTTCACAGCCTTCTTTGTTCAGCTTCATGATTGGGAATCACTGCGCCTGCCAAGCTTCTCCTGCCTCCTGCCCTGTGCGCGGGCCATGCTCCACTGTGCCGGGGTAATGCCGGGCCAGGACACAGCAAGGCCCAGTGAGGCTCTGCGGGTGCAGTCAAGACACCAGCCTGCACACACGTCCCCATGTCTGTAGCCACAGGGGGCCTGGGCGGACACAGGGAAGGGTGTCATGCTGGGCAGGGTGCTCGCCCTAGAGTTTCAGGTTGCCATGGTAATAACAGACATGCCATTTATTTGTTTAAGAAGGGACACGCCCTCATAAAGAGCAGGGCCCCTCAGTTATGATCACACCCTCTGCTGGCATTGGACACTCATGAGTTGACTCAAAATACCTTTTCCATTTTGTTGGTAAACAGTGCACCATACACAGGCTTTGTGTTTTACAGCTGAAAGCCACATGCTGAGAACGTGCGTGCAATTTATTAAGGAGTAATAAAAGCCATACAAGATATCATTTTATAAAGTAAACACTCAGACATGTGTCCATGTTTTTACTTTATAAAGCACACAGGGAGTAAATCTATACCCACCCAACACATTGTTGTCCAGGTCTATGCTGGTCCAGAGTTCAAGCACACATGCACCGACGTGCATGCACACACATGCTTGTACCAATCATACATACGCATGTGTGCACACACATGCATCCTGCCTTGCTACTGGACATTAGGGTCAGGTAAGATGGGAGGGCCGACCTCACAGAAGTGAGGACACAAAGTAGAGCCAAGCAGCCCTGTTTTTACCTGACATGGAAGCCTGCTTCTCCAGGGCCAAGGCTTGCTGAAGCTGAACCATGACATTCACTGTTCAGCTCTAGGAACATCTGGCCACACCTTGTAGTTTCTCTTCCTGTTGTATTCTTGATGGGAATATTTGACAAGCTGGAATCTGTAAAGATTTTAGTGAATCAACACAGAGTGAAGTATCATCAAATAAAAACACAGTTCTAGAACCCGGCTTCACATCTGTCACCTGCTAAGACCCAAAGAGATGAGGTCACTATGTTGGTCCCAAAGCTGCAGGTTAAAGTGGCAGGTCCCGCTGCGGGTGTTGGAGACAAACAGAATGATTAGAGAAACAAGGGAGGTTGTCATTGCTGAGTGGCCTGGCTATCTGCTGGGTCGCTATGCACTTTCCACACCAAATGATTTGTCTCGCACAGTGGTGCCGCCTGTGGAGACCGACCCAGTGGCCCTCCCCAGATCCAAGGACCTCTCAGTGAGGAGGTCAGCTTTCAACACAGCAGTATCTCAGGAGAGTGGGCTACCTCCCTCTCCTGTGTTCTCTCCCCACCTCAGTCCTCGTGTCTGAAGTGACCAAACCCTCACTTCTGCCCTGGCCACCCCAAGCACACCATGCGGTGAATGGGCTGGCTCCTCCAGGCCCTGGGGTCACCCTTCCAACGCCTGACTCGACCCTGGAAGTCTTCACTGAACATGCTCCTTGAGTCTTACCCTGGAAGCTCCTTGAGCTCTTGCCTTTGAAGCACCAGTTCCTCTGAGCTCCATTCCCCCTTCCCACCTCCAGCAAGTCCCCCAGTGTTGGTCAGTAAAGTATGAGACCCAGGCCATTCCCCACAACCCTTTACCCCTCCCTACTAGCACTGGCTCTCAACCATGCCATGAGTGCCATTTAGACATTCTTTTGTTTAACCATCGGCCTAAGAGGCAAATCTTTTTTCTACATTTCTACCATATGTGCCTCTTTCAGAGGGCGCCTGGGGTGGGGAGGGCAGACTCTGAAGCCACTAGCCATGAGCTTGTTAAAGTAAACATATTTTTTAAAAAAGAGACAGGGTCTCACTCTGTTGTTCAGGCTGGAGTGCAGTGGCACAATCATAGCTCACTCAAACTCCTGAGCTCAAGCAATCTTCCTGCCTCAATCTCCAGAGTAGTGAGTAGCTGGGATTACAGGTGCACACCACCATATCTGGCTAGTTTTTCTATTTTTTGTAGTGATGAGGTCTCACTATGTTGAGGTGCTCTCAAACACCTGGCCTCAAGCAGTCTCCCTGCCCTGGCCTCCCAAAGTGCTGGGATTACAGGTGTGAGCCACCACATCTGGCTGGAATATACATCTCAGGTCTCTGAAACAGGAAGACTCCAAGAAAGACAAGGAACCTGGAGTCCCAGGGAAAGGGTATGGGGTCATGAAGGGGGCTAGATGGAGGGCCAAGCCCTCAGTGGCAGGCTGAGCTCTGGAGGCCACCTCGTGGGGTGAGCCTCCAGGACTAACCACGCAGGTAGACTCCCTCGAATATGGGTTTGAAATTCACTTACATTTGAATTTTTTTCAATAGTTACAGTTGTCTTTGGTATCTGTGGGTTCTGCATTTGCAAACAAATGGGGTTAGAAAATGCAGTATTTGCAGAATGGAAGTCCTGCATTATACAAAGGGCAACTTCCCATATCTGTGGGTTTTGCAGGGCTGTCTGCCAGACCTGAGTATGTGTAAATTTTGGAATACATGGAGGTATATGTATAAATGGAAGTCAAGACCCTGCCCATTCTGAGGGACAACTGAAGTCGCCATATGTACAGCTGGTCTCGTGAACGTCCTTCTTCTGTCTGACTGAAATATTGCCTCCCTTGACCAACATCTCCCCACTTCCTGCCCCTCAGGTTCTAATAACCACTCTTCTACTCTCTGCTTTTATGTGTGTGTCTTTAATAGATGTCACATGCAGGTGAGGTCATAAAGTATTTGTCTTTCTGTGCTTGGCTTCTTTTGCTTGGCATGATGTCCTCCAGTTGCATCTGTGTTGTCACAAAGAATAGAATTCCCTGCTTTTTAAGGCTGTATAGTATTCCATGCATATGTACACCATGTTTTCTTTACTCATTTATCTATTGATGGACACTTAGGTTGAGTTTCATATCTGGCCTAATATAAAAAATGCTGCAATGATGTGGGAATGCAGATATGAGGGGGACCCAAAGAAAGCCAGAATTATTTTTTGGAGAGCAGACCCCTTATAGGATAGCTTCCTCCACTAGGTAAGTGTTCTAGGTACTCATGAGCATCAATGCACCAGCTAGCTTCATGTAAGAGACTGTGTTTGACTTCAGTTAATTTTTGTTTTTTTGGAGATTCTTTCAACATGTTTGGCCATTTCATGGTAGGTGATTTACAAGCACATCTGCCCACACCACACTGAGTGTTCAGTAGTTTTTGGTCAAAAACAGCATGACCCCGGTGCCCCAACTTCCTATTCACCTGATCTCTCTCTGAGTGATTTTTTGTTTGATTCCCCAGATGACAAAAGTCCTTAAAGAAAAAATTTTGCTGATATGGAAGAGGTGAAAGAAAAAAACAACAGAAGCACTAAAAGGCATCAAAATTGACGAGTTCAAAAATTGTTTTGAGCGGTGGAAAAAGCATCTTGATGGGTGTATTGCATCAAATGGATAGTACTTTGAAAGTGTCTGAAGTTTAAACATGTAAGAGTAAATACACAATTTTTAGAAATAAATTCTGGGCTTTTTGGCTCCCCCCATGTATGCCTTTAACATACTGATTTCACTTCCTTTGAATATATATTCATAAGTAGGATTGCTGAATCATGTGGTATTCTTTTTTTTTTTTTTTTTTTTGAGTTGGAGTCTCACTCTGTCACCCAGACTGGAATGCAATGGCCGCTCCCGGCCACCGCAGCCTCGACCTGCTGGGCTCCAGTGATCCTTCCACCTCAGCCTTCCCAGTAGCCAGAATTACAGGCACGCACTACCATGCCCAGCTGATTTTTTTATTTATTGTAGAGATGAGGTCTCGCCAAGTTGCCCAGGTGGGTCACGAATCATGTAGTATTCTATCTTTAATGTTTTGAGAAGACTCCTCACTCACTTTTCTTTTCTTTATGTCAGGGTCTCAGTCTGTCACCCAGGCTGGAGTGCAGTGGCACAATCACAGCTCACCACAGCCTTGACCTTCTAGACTCGGGCAATCCTTCTGTCTCAGCCTCCTGAGTAGCTGAGATTACAGGCACATGCCACCATACCCTTTTAAAAATTTTTTTGTGGAGATGAGGTCTTGCTATGTTGTCCAGGCTGGTCTTGAACTCCTGGACTCAAGGGATCCTCTCACGTTGGCCTCCCTAAATGCTGGGAGTGGAAGTATGAGTCATACTGTTTTTCATAATGGCTTTTCATAATGTTTACAAATTAATATTCTCCCCAGCAGTGAACAAGGGTTCCCTTTTCTCTGCATTCTTCCCAATATTTTATCTTGTATTTTGGGTAACAGCTATTCCAGCAAATGTGACGTGACACTTTATTGCACATTTTCTGGATGATTTGTGTTGTTTAGCCTTTTTTTCATATACTAATTGGCTATTCATATGTCTTCTTTTGAGACATGTCCATTCAGGCTCTTTGCCCATTTTTAAATCAAGTTACTTGTTTTCTTGCTATTGAGCTATTTGAATCACATATATTTTTGATATTTACCCTATATCAGATGTGTAATTTGCAAATATTTACTCCCACTTCATAGGTTACCTATCATCTCCATTGATTCTTTCTTTTGCTGAGTAGAAGCTTTAGAGTTAATCCCATTTGTCTGTTTTTGCTTTGGTTGCCTGTGCTTTTGAGGTCACATTTAAAAATTCACTGCCCAAACCAATGTCTCCTATGTTTTCTTCTAGAAGTTTTATAAAGTCAGGTCTTATGTTCAAGTCTTTAATCCATTTTTAGTTGATTTCTGTATATGGTGTGAGACTGGAGTATTGTATCATTCTTCTGCATGTGGACATCCAATTTTCCCAATATCACTTATTAAAGAGACTGTCTTTTCCTCATTGTGGGTTTTTGTTGAAGATCTGTGAACAGTAAAAGCATGGATTTATTTTGGGACACGTTATTTGGTTCCTTAGGTCTATGTGTCTGTTTTTGTACCAGTACCATACTGCTTTTTTTCTTATACCTTTAAACAATTGCTAGATCTAATTTGTAAAATTCATTAAAGTTGTAGGATACAAAATCAGCATACAAAAGTCATTAGCATTTCTGAACACTAACAATAATATATCTAAAAAGGAAATTAAGAAAACAATTCCGTTTGCAATAGCTACAAAAAATAAGGATACGTTTAACTAAGAAAGTGAAACGCCTGTACACTGAGAACTGTAAAACACCGATGAGAGAAACTGAGAAAGAAACATATAAATGGGAATATATCCTATGTTCTTGAATTGGAAGAACTAAGGTTAAAAATGCCCATACTACCCAAAGCAATCCCTATCAAAAGTCTAGGATTCAATGCAATCCCTATCAAAAGTCTAGGAACATTTTTCACAGAAAAATAATAGAAAAAAATAATCCCTAAATTATTATGGAGTCATAAAAGACCCCAAATAAAAGCAAAAAGAACAAAGCTGGAGTCATCACACTACCTGATTTCAAGATATGTGGAAATTAAACAATATACTTTTAACCCCATTGGTTGATAAAGAAACCACAAGGGAAATAGGAAAACATTTAAAGAGTCTCAGACCTGAACCACACAATCCACATGACACCAAAAGTGTAAGATAGTAAATTTCCACTGTATGAGTCACCCAATCAACAGTACTTTGTTGTGGCAGCCCGACCTGACCCAGACAGATCTCAAGTGCTGAGGTCTGCCTCTGGTTTCTCCTTCTCCTCCCCAGTTCATGCCTCTTGGTGCCTGGTCCCTTCTCAGACCACCCCTTTCTTGACCCTGCAAAATGGTGGGACCATATCTGGCTGCTTTATATCTATAAAACAAAGATAATTCTCATCCTATTCAGTTCAAAAGAAAACCTCAGAATGAAATCGCGGTGCTGACTAGTGTGACTTGAGCAAGACATCCATGGCTATACCAAATTCTTTCTGCAGGGGTCATTTCCTCCCCTGAGGCTGGAACATGAATCAATTCAACTGATACCATGTGAACCAAAAGAGTAGAGGAGGATTCTCCCTAAAGAAGTCAGGGTTTTCCAGAAGACATCAGTGGATGCTGGGCCCCGAGGATCCGGCATCTTGGTGAGGCCACACAATTGTCTTCTCACCGCACTTGGAGGACCAGCTGGAGCCTATCATTCAGAGAGGACACGCGGGGCCACTAGGCCACATTACCCCATCTCACAGAGGAAACTGAGTCGGTATTCAGACACCACCGAAGGGAGGGAGGCGGTGCCTGTTAATTCTGGTTCTCTTCCATTCCCAGGTTAACAGGGAGCTTGGGGTTCCATGTGGCAGAAGGAAAGGGGCTCTCCTTTTTGATGCCCCCTGAGGACTTGGGAGAAGGGGTCAGGATGCCAGCGGAGACTCCATGGTGGGCACCTGTTTCTGAGAGGAGGGTTTGCTCCCTCCAGAGGAGAGAGGCAACAGGCAGGTGCCCCATGAAGCTTTGAAGCTCTGGCATGAGTGCCTTGTCCTCCTGTGTCTGTGACAGAAACAGGACAGAAGCCAGACAGAGACACAGTAAACTACAAATACAAGCACGACTCCATAGCCTGCAGGGCTTTCCAGCCTCACACACATACATCCAGTGACTCAGGGCCTGCCCCCCCCCCTTCCAAGTTCCCCAGAGGGACTTTGCGGAGGTTTCCGGAACCCAGCTCAGAAACCCAGGAAGCAAAGTTTCCACGGACTCCTTTGATCTCTGCACCATAACAGAGTCTTTGTTTGATTTTTTTCTGTTTCTGAATATTCACTTCCCAACATGTTTAAAATAGGATAGCACAGAAGGGAGTTCCTCCCAATCATGCCACGGCAGTTGAGAAGCAGAAGGAGAAAGTAACTCCAAGTGCCAGGGTTGGCTTTTCTACCCCAGCCTTGGGCACTCCTGTCTTTCAAGCCCTGAAGGGCTGCCTGCCACTCCCCAGGAACACCCAGTCCACCCGCTTTGGAATTCCAACTCTGCCTGTCCTGGAAAGACACAGAGCAGTGTGTGCATGCGGAAGGCTCTGCACTGTCCTCCTTGGTGTGTGGCAGGTCACCACGTGTCCTACTGAATACGCAGCCACGATTAGTCTCTGTAGACCATGCCTTTGCAGCAGGAGGTCAGAAGGACTTTGCCCTGGCCTCAGGGGTAGCTGTGATTGTTTGCATTTTCCAGGAGTCCAGAGGGAACAGCATGAACAGTCCCCACTGGCCTGGCCAAGAGCTCTGCAGGCCGCATGCCCCTGCCTGCCTGTTCCACACTCTCAGAGTAGCCTGTTCCACGTGCCCACAAGCTGTCCCTCAGATTCAGAGCAAACAGCAGTCCAGGTGCCATGGCCAAGCCTCAGGAGGGAACTCTGGGTTGGAGAAGTCATCGGGTGGGTGAATCTCAGAGGGAAACCAGGACTCACAGCCTGCCCCAGAAACGTTCCTGGCCATGGTGCCTTCCACATGTGCAAAGCCCATGAGTGCAGCATAAGCACCCCCATTTGTGTCTGCTCTTCCTTCCACCCCCACCTGTTTTACTCCCAGGAGATCATCTATGGCTGGGGGGTGGGGGGAGGGGGAAGAGGACATCGTACAATCTCTTCCATAACCAGGGTCAGTGCATCCATGAATGAGAATGGGAAAACATTTACAGTTCGTGTGCCCTGAGGGCCACATTGCATTGGTGTCACCACTGGTGTCCCCGATAGCCAAGAACACAGACTCAGGGGTAACCACAATACCCACATGCACACACCAGCCAGGGTGCAGAACTCGAACCCCACACATCTGACTCTTTTTAAAAATGTGCCAGCCTAGCCAGTTTGAGTGTGCAGTAATAGCGTTAAGCACAGTCACATTACTGTGCAATCAGTCACCATGACGTTTTTCACCTGCAAAACTGAAGCTGCCCCTGTTAGACATTCACTCCCCATTTCCTCAGCCCCTGTCTCTGTGGAATCTTATAGCGAGCAATTGTCCTTTTGTGACTGACTTATTTCATGAGCACAGTGTCCTCAAGGCCCTTTCCTGTTAAGACTGAACAATGTCCCATTGTCTGCGTGAACCACATTTGCCAATCCGGTTATCCGCGGACACGTGGGTGGCCCCCCTCAGGCTGTTGGAACAATGCTGCTGTGGGTGTGGGTGGACAGCCGGTGCTGGAGTCTCTGCTTTCACTTTTTTGGATCTGTGCCGAGAAAGGAAATTGCTGAGTCAAATGGTAACTCTGTGTTCCACTGTCTGAGGACCCTCCTCCCTGTCTCCATGACAGCCCCCTGGCCTGGGCACTCAGCCTTCATGTGGTGTCTCTGTGTCCACCGAGAAGCTTAACTCTGCCAAGAATGGGCCGTTCTCGGCTCCAGTTGAATGAGGAGTATCTGAACCCATCGCAAGTTCTGCCTGCACGGGAGCCTGCTCTGCCTTGCCTTCCTCGCAGGTGCCAGAATCCACAGCTGATTTCTGGTTCCCCGGCCCCAAAGGCGTGAGCCCACCTGATTCCATCCCTCCTGACATGGTGGCCAAGGAGCAGCAGGCAGTGGAGCGGTGCCCCTGGGCCACCAGGCCTCCAGTCCAGAGCACGGTCAGGTGGTGCAGGCCTCCCCACACAGCACGGGACTCAGCAATGGCCGACGGGAAGCCCCCAGGCTGAGCAAACACCCTGCCTTTCCTTTCCCCAGGAGCCATGGGGGACGTTGTGCAGGAAGGAGCCCTCCCCTGAGAGGTCACACCACTGCTCTCAAGTCCTCTGGTCCACATGAACTGTATCCTTAAGGCACATCTCTCCAGGTGTCTGGTGTGGGTTGCAGAGCTGCACTGGGACAGTGTAGATGCGGGGAAGCTTGTGAAACTCCCGCAGGACACCTGCAGCGAGGTGACCCCAGAAGGTGATGATGTGAATCCTCTGTAGCAGCTCCTGAAGGCTCCGTGCTCTGCGGAGCCAGCCATGGTCATAGGCAGACAGGACTGAGAGGGACACGGTGTAGGCGTGGGGGAGGTCGCTGGGCAGGGCTGCATATCTCCCAGGAGGGCTTCACACACAGGGGCTCTGGAGACTGCCAGGAGCCCCACACCAATGGCACTTAGTCCCAGTAGGAGACTCTGCTAAGAAATTAAGGGAGTTACCCAGAGACGGCCCGTCAGGACAAGCAGAGAGCACAACCACCACCATAGAATGTGCCTCTTGCTCCTTGGGGAGGACGATGTTCAGTGGGCTCTAAGCTCAGGTGCCCATGTGCGACTCCTCACCTGCCAGGTGGGCCTCAGTTTCCTCATCTGGAAAATGGGCACAAGAAAGCCACCTTCCTCATAGGGCTGCGGTGGGAATTATCTGACAAGCACAGAGCAGGTGCTCATCCATGCTGGCAGTCATGAGTGTCACCGCTTCTAATCAAACAGGCAGACAAAGGAAGACACCAAGGCAGCCACAGCTGTAGACACTTTTCCAGCCAGCTTCCCTTCAGGGGAAACATGGGAGTGAAGCAATGACATCGCCTCCTTCCTCCTCCTGTGTCTGGGTGGCTGCACTCCCAGAGTGCGGGCTGTAAGATAGCAAGTCCAATCTCACAGCAACAGTGTACAGTAAGAGAAGAGGACCCAGCAAGAACCAGTCACCTGTGTCACAGACACATGGGTTAAACAGGGGACGTGTTTAACCCATGCTGATCCACACCCGTCCATGGCACACATGGCGCTTGCTGAACTCAGTGAGAGGCTGATCCGTCCCTGAGCTCCCTGGGCTGGGCGAGGTGGGGAAGGGACCACAGCAGAGCCCTCCCTCTCTCCCTACCCCTGAGCCTTCTCAGGACAGAGAGCCGTGAGACTCTGCTTTCCCTGGCTGGCCAGGGCGTGGCCTCTGCCTGAGATCTCAGAGGGGTGTCTGGTGGGATGCAGGTCATTCACAGTGTAGCTCTCAGGGACACGAAGGAGACATCACCCCATTTTCTGTAATGAACCATGTTTTCCCCCAGAGCCTCCACCCAGGACCAAGGGGTGAGGAGCTCATGTGGTCCAATCAGCTCAGTCTGGCTTGGTCGTTTTCACCTGCTCAGGCCACAGGGACTCTTCAGTGCTCCATCCTGCTGAACCCCACGCCCTTGCCCTGGCCGCGGCCACACCTGACACAGGGGAAAGGGCTTGAAAAAGGAAGGGGGCAACATGACCCACATGGGTCAGGGACCCTCAGCTGACTCTGGTCTCCTTGGTGACAGCTCTGCCCACACACATACTCACCTGGGTGTCCCCAGAGACCACGCAGCCTTTCCCCGCCCAGCCGGGCCTGAATCCATGGGCCCATGGTGGCAACTCCATCTGTCTCTGTCCCTTGCTCCACTCCCTGCCACCCTGAGTCTTTTCTTATCCCAGTGACTTTTCTTCCACATGCCACTTCTGTGTGACATCGTCCAGGTTGTCCAGGGCACAAGCCCTGGTGGGAGAGACCACGGGATCTGGGTCCCAGTCAAGGTCCACGTGGAGTTCTAGCCCTGTCCCAACTCCAATTCCTTCTGAATTATTGTGCCTCACTAATTCAGAATTACCACGCCTTGAAGACCAGGTAGACCAGGGCAGGGGAGTGTTGTTACATGTTCACGGGGAGAGGGCACACTGCATCAGTAAAGGTAACATCTCAAACCAGGTGAAGTGGGGACCAAACTTTACCCATGCAATGACCATTTGAATCCCTAACCCTGAATTGCACCCCACATCTTTCAAATAAAAAACAGAAAGTCTAATAATTCCCTAACAATCTGGAAGCATTGCGATGCTGTGAGCTGACTCTTGCCCTCCTGCTGGCTTCTATGGGATGGCTCTGAGGAAGTGGCGGCCAGACTTCGTGTCTTTGGGTGGGGTAAACCCATGGGTTATTTAAGTTGGCCTGGCATCCTCAGCTGTCACAGCTGCCAAGTGATGGAACGCCTCTGGCTCTGACTCGAAATCCTCCTGATAACACATCCTGCCCAAGTGGGAAGAGAAGCTCCAGGAAGCCACATCCACGGCATGCATGATGTGGCGTGATGAGGCTATCTGTGCTGCAAGCTAAGGGAAGTCTGGTGCCATGGAGTGCTATCAAGACCTTGATGCATTAAAAGCCAGGCTGAAGAGGTGAAGTAATAAAGCACATTTTAAACCAAGGGACTGTGAGTACAGCCTTTCTAAGACTTCCTGACATGTCGCAAGCTTCTACATCTGTCAGCCATGGAGCGTTTAAGGCAGAACAAGAAAAACATTCAAAACAGGTGGAAGGCATGGACTTGAATCTCAGCACAACGCCTGCCAAGCATCTGGCCCAGCCTTCAGGCTTCTGTGAAGTGGGTGGTAGCATCTCACCCCCTGGTAAGTGTAAGGACTTGGCAAGGTGGCAGATGCAAGAGTCCCACCCGGGGCTCAGAATCCAGAAGGTACCGAATCAGTGTCCCCTTTCGAGGCCTCAGCAGACAGGAACCCTGGGCACCGGGGAGTGTGCATGCCCCCAGCTAGATGGGTGTCCCAGGCTCGAGGGAGCCCCCAGGCATCAAGTCTACACTTCCTTGGAACCAGAACCCTCTGTGAATCTGACGAAATCATCTGACTATGCCCAGAAAACTGTAATCAAGATACTAATGAGCTCACACACAGGAGTTCTGGAGAGTTAGAGGACACTCCCTGCCAAAGCCACCATGCTGATGGCCCAGTGTCCTTTGACGGAGAGCACTTCCTGCCTGGATGTCACCTGTCAGGTCTGACCCTGGTGGTCAGGTCCCTTGCTCTGGTCCCAGATGCAAGCGGCGTCTCTGAACTTGCAAACGTGTTAACAAAGACACACTGTGCTCCTGCAGTCACCCAATTACTAGGATGTGGTGATGGGATTAAGAAGGGAAGTCCCGGGGCCTTGAAATAATTTGACAGGTAAACACTAAAATACACAGCTCTCTCTTCCCCAAGATGGGTAGGGACCAGAACCCTTCTCCCCAAAGCTGCGCATAAAAGCTAACATGATTTCTCTAACTTTCCTTCCATCTTTTTGCGTAAAGCTGGCCATAAAGAAGTGATCTGACCTGCCGTGTTTGACTGTAGATCCACAATCCGGAGAGTGCCCCATCACAGTCCGTCATGCTTGGAAGTTCAAGGAGGAGGGCAGAGGGGATGAGCAGAGGATGATATTAAACCGACTGGGTCCTCAGCACAGGCCTGGGTGGCCTAGGCCTGAGAACCCCACCCCAGTGGGACTTTTCCAGGCCAGGATGTAGAAAGACACAGGGAAACCAGGCCTGAAAGTCTGAAAGCAGATATGTGAGCCATAGCTCAGGCCCTCATATCTGTGTGATCATAGGCTGGTTAATCAATCTCTCTGAACCTCAGTCTCCTTGGTTACCAAATTATGATGAGAACAACATTGTAGGCTGGCAATTGAGATTCAGATAAGTGGGTAAATAAACAGGTAATCAATAAACAAGTGTTCAACAACCTGGAGCTACTTACTATCATCAGGAAGAGAAAAGTATGGTATGGACAAAAAGCCCAGCACAGTTCACTTGCAGGCGCAGAGGGGTGCAATGTAGAGCTGAGGCCCAGCGTGCTCTTGGGGGCCTGCCTGCAGCCACATCCACAGAAGCACACCCTGACCCTCGTGACAAGGGGATGCCAACATTGTCCTCTGGCTGGGTTAGCGACTAGGGCACACACACGGAGTGACTTCCCGGGCTCCCGCTGGTCAGAGAGACCTGGGCTGTAGTGTGTGCAGCCTTGCCTCTCTACAGAGTCTGCCCCAGCCAGGAGTGACACATGCCCACTCACTGAACAACTTCTGGTTTTGTCTACATGGATCTCACTGCTAACTGCACGTGATGCCAATCTGAATAATCGCTGGCCCAGTGGGTGGAGACAGTAGTGTCAGCCAGGTGCTGATTTAGGAGCTGGGATTCCTGACAGGCCCACCTAGCAGCCCAGGAATTCCGCTCTTGAGAAGAGCTTCTCAGCAGGGATTTTGATAAAAAAGGAAATCTTTCCAGAAGCAGGAAGCTCACAGAATTTCCTGGTGTTCTCTCAACTCTGCTTGAGTGGATGGTTGCAATCACTTAAATAATAGATTTAAACAGGTTTAATGTAAAAACACTAAATTTAGACTATGTTGGCCGTGAACCTGAAAGAGCGAATAGATGGAAACTGTTGACAGTAAAAAATGTCTTGAAATACTCCCTTAGCCTCTGTTGGGCCTCAGGAAACGACTCTCCAAAATGCTTCAGAAGCAGAAGATGTTCTCCGACCTTCTCCGGCACTCTTGGTTCCCTGTCCCATTCTCCCCCGGGATGCCATAGAAATCAGACTCTCTCTTCCCCAAGACGGGTAGGGACCAGAACCTTCTCCCCAAAGCTGCCCATAAAAGCTAACATGATTTCTCTAACTTTCCTTCCATCTTTTTGCATAAAGCTGGCCATAAAGATGTGATCTGACCTGCCGTGTTTGACCATAGATCCGTATTCTGGAGAGTGCCCCCTCACACCCAGAAGGAAGGGACCCTGCCCAGAGAGGCCAGCAAGGAGCTAGACAGACGGGCCTTGTTGGGGTTCTGCTATCATGGGCTCTGACCCTTTTCGTCCAAACCCATTTCTACATGGTTGTTCACATTTTGTTGAGCATAAAAATGGACCATTTCCCTTGGATCTTTGGGTCTCTGTTCTGAAGGCTTCGTGTGTACACATTGAATAAGTGTGCCTGCCTTTTCTCCTATTCATCTGCCTTTGGTGAGATGATTTTCCATGAGTTTTCAGAGGGAGGCCGGGACATTTTCCATTTGCTCCTACCCCTCCGAAAGCTCTTTCTCCGCATGTCTGTGTCCTAACTCTGATGTTGGTCTCACGGCTATGACTCAGGAGAAGACTGTGTATGACCCATACAGTCTTTCCTTGAGGAGGGAGGTGGCCCCCACACCGACTCCCCGGCCAGGCATTCTCCTTATGTGGGTACCCTCTCGCCTGGCAATGCATACTGAGGGCCCCTCACCTATCAGCTCAGTGACAGCTGAGGGGCACGTGCTCCCACCATCAGGGCAGGTTTTCTCAGAATTTCCTTCTGTCCTCTTATTAAAAAATCAAAAAACAACAGAAGCTGTTGCAGGTCTGGAGAAAAGGGAGCACTTAGGCACTGTTGGTGGGAGTGCAGATTAGCAAAACCTCTCTGGACAGCGCTGTGGAGATTTCTCGAAGAACTAAAAGTGACCCACCATTCCATCCAGCAATTCCACGACTAGGAATCTACCCAAAGGAACAGACGTTGTTATATGAAGAAGACACCTGTACCTGCATGTTCATGGCAGCACAGTTCACAGCTGCAAAGATGTGAACTCAACCTACATGCCCATCACCTGACCGGTGGATGATGAAATGTGGTTAAAAAAAATACACTGTGGAATACTAATCAGCTATCAGAAAGAAGGAAACAATGTCTTCTGCAGCAACTTGGATGGCACTGGAGAACATCATCCTAAGTGAACTAACGCAGGGACAGAAAACCAAACGTTACACGTTCTTACTTATAAGTGTAGCTGAACTAAGGGTCTGCAAAGACAGAGAGATGGTGTAATGTACACAGGAGACTCAGAAGGGGGAGGAAGAAGAGTGGAGGGAGAGAAAGTCCCCTATCGGGTACAAGGTGCACAGGTGGGAGTGGAGGGTACACTTAAAGCCACATAACCAAAAACCATGTGTACCCCTAAGTTAATGAAATAAAGAAAAATAAAAGAATTCCACTCTGGCCTTGAGCACAGGACTACTGTTCCCCCCAGCAAGGAGTGGAAACCACCCCCAAAGCAGCCGCTGCAGGGCCCAGGAGGGCCAAACCCGGCGTGTGAAAGAAGAAGAGGCCGCCTGCAAGGCATGCTTGTAGGTGGTGGCTGAGTAGGTTGGGGATTGCTTGGACATGAAAGTAAAGGAGAGGAGACCGTGCCTTCCTAGGAAGGTCAAGGCTTGCATGCCCAGGCTGCTAGTGTCCCTCCACAGCCTTCTCAGCTAACAACCCAAGCCTTCTGTGAGCCCTCGAGGCCATGTAGTAGGCGTCCTGCCCATACGGCCAGCAGCACCCCACCATAGCCGCCTCATGGCTCCTTTCTGCTCCTCAGACACTCTGCCCTCTCCCTTCTCAGGGTGTCCCAATCCCCCTCCACATAGCAACTCCTATTCCTCCCTCAGAGCCCACCCCTTGTCCCTGTGATGAGGCTATCCAAGATTCCCAGGCAGGATCGGTTGTCCTGCTGTTCACCCTCTGCTCATCCTGCGTGTGGCTGTCTGTCGATCCTTGACAATCTACCTAGAACCTTCTCCTCCTATTAGATCATATACAGCCAGGATGTTACCCCTGCACACCTGGGCCCAGCCACAGGTTCCCCCCACAGGGCTTAGTCAACATTGGGGTTACTGTCTTCTCCTGTTGGTGGTGGTGGTGTGGCTGCTACCACAGTCATTGTAACCTCAAGAGGCCATGCAGGAGAGAGCAGATAAACTTGTGTGATGCCATCTGGGCCACAGAATGCCAACCCAATGGTGGTGACAGGCCCAACCTGAAAGGGTTTTGAATTCACCCAGGTGTGAAAGGCAGTTTCTAATCCGAGCAGCGGTGACTGAGGGAGCTTGGGGCAGTGGATGATTTGGGATCATCCTGGTGTGTGTCTTCCTGACCCTGACCCTGATTTTGTGCCGGTTGCCTCAGGGATTCTGCAGCCCCTCCTTCATGGGGCCATGCTTACTAGGTGGATACCATCTCAGGGACACCTCTGTGTTACCTCTGGGAGGCAGACAGCCCCTCTAGTTGTTTAGGAAGTTGGTTTATTGACTGTTTTGGCATTATGGAGACATAGCCTTAGGAAGACGCAAGGAAAGGACTTTCTGTCAAGTGAAAAGTGATTTTATGTCTGCATTGGATAGACACACCCACAAGTGGAGGCCACAGCCATTGTTCTCTGGGCCTGTCACTCCACCCCTGCAGATACAGACTTCCAGGAGACCAGAGGCTACCCTGGAGACAGGGCCACATGCTTCCCTGGGGTTTTACAAAGTCATCGTCCTGGGAAGGCCACCCAGCTGTGGCAGACGCACCAGGGGACTAAGACAGGCTTACTTCAGCCTTCTAGGGCTGCACTGACAGCAGATCAGAGACTGGAAGGCTTAAACCACAGGAAGTCATCTCGCAGTCAGAGGTGGGAAGGCCCAGAGCCAGGTGTGGTAGGGCTGGCTCCTGCGAGGCCCTGAGAGAGACCTGGCTCCAGTCCTCCCTCCTTGGCTTGGGGATAGCATCTTCTCCTTGTCCCCTCCCATGTGTGTCTGTCTGCTTTCAAATGTCCCCTTTGGATCAGGACGCTAGTCGTCCAGGATGAGGACCCACCCTTGTGACCTCACATTAATTTGGTCACCTATGTGAAGACTCATCTCCAAACAAGGCCACATTCTGAGAAACAGGGCAAGGACCTCGCTGTATGAATTCAGGCGGATTACAGTTCAACCCGTGACAAGGTTGGCACGACAACAGTCACAACAGGAGTACTGCCTGGACACCAGCTCCAAGGTCAGTATCTCTGCCTCAGTCTCCCCCTGAATAAAATGGGCTTCATTGTATCCATTCTCCACAGTGGTTGCAGAGACAGAGTCATCATCACTGCAGGTGTACTCTGAGCTGGTTGACAGCTCGCTGCAGCCTTGAGGTGGCCCTGTGTTCCCTCTCGGCAGCCTGGGTTGGCCCAGACTTGGAGCATAGCAGACGCTCAGTGCAGTGACGTGGGCCCCAGGAGCTCGGCCCCGGCTAGAGGCGAAATTTGCACCCGTGACCATCTGGGCCGAGTGACCGCCACCACTTGAACATCCTCCGCAAGGTTGACACTCTACCGGGCTCCCTATTCCTGCTTCTTTAACCAGAATTGAACCAAAATGAAAGAATTAATTGCACGATTGAAGCAGCAACCCATCAGGCAAGTTGCAGGAGACTCTCACTGTGGACTTATTTCGGACTAATTATTGTTATGGGAACAGATCAAAAGACACATTTTTCAAAAGGTCCTCACGTGAGGGGCAGTACCAAACCCAGGCAGATCCATCAGCATCAGAAACAAGAACGTGGCGAATGCAGAGTCTCAGTGGACATACACTTGATCTCACATGATCCTGGCAGGCACCAGAGGAGTCCAACACACGTGTCACAAGCCGCAGAGGACCACACCTCACAGGCTTTCATGCATGAGAAGTATCCAAAACAGGCAAGTCAACAGAGACGTAAAGTAGATGTGTGGCCACCTGAGACTGGGGGAGGAAGCCCAGAAGGGAGCAGCTGGGGAAACGGGTGTTCTTTTTGGAGTGTCGAAAAAGGTTCCAAAACAGGTTGTGGTGCAGTTGCACAAGGCAGTGAAGACACCAAAAACCATGGAACTGTCCCTTTAAGTGGTGAGCCATGCCGTAGGTGAGTTCCATCTCAATAAAGCGGTTTTTAGAGGAGGCGTATTATTCCCTATTCCTGCAGCCGTCACCTCAGACTCTCGGAATTTGTTAAGTGTTTTTATATGATTAGCATCTATCCTCTGGTCCTGAGGGCCAGCTCTGTGCTCTGGGTCTCACCATGTCACACCAGTTGGTAAATCCTCCTAGCCGTCCTGCAGACTGGCGCTTACCCTAATATTCTGATGAGAAGCCGGGTGAGGAGGCCACCCGGTCCCAGACCACAGCCTTCAGTGCCTCCACCACCCCTTCCCTGCCCACAATCCCCCCTGCTGTCCTTTCCTCCCAGCACGGGCGACACCTAAGAGGTTTGGAGGCCTTTTCTACAATGTGTTCTCGGGATATCGTCCTTGCTGGCAGGCAGCAACATAGATTTACTTAGTCGGTTTTACTATTTTTCAAAATATTTCAGCCTAGTTTACAAGTAAAATGCAATTCGAGGAAACTTTCTCTTGTTGATAAAAATGTCGAATGAGAATGTGCTGGGTAGCAGAGCTGCTTCATTCAAATCGCCTCGTTCTGACAGAAGAAGGTATCTCTACGCTGCCCCGTGACCCCAGGTGCAGGGGATCCACCTGCCACTCCTCATGGACATGGCCTGTCCTAGGCATGGCCCTTCTGGTGCCTTGGGAAGCACCAAGTGGCTGACACTGGCCTCGGCAGCCTTCGTGCTAGGTGCTCAGTCCAGGAGCGTCCCTGCCTCCCTTTCCCGAGGAACTCATCCCAGCCCTGAGCCTCCCTGCCTCCCTCTCCCAGGGTGAGGGCTTGTCCCAGCCCTGAACTTCCCCACATCCCTTTCCAAGGTGCTTGCTCCAGCCCTGGCCTGTCCCCTCTCTGTGCAGGCAGCTCCTGAAATTACAGCCCTAGCCCGTCTCTCTCTTAACTTCAGCTGCCTCGTGGACACCCATCAGAAGTCTAACAGCTTCCCCAATGGATGTGTCCCAAGGCTGGCCTGTGACCTATATTCTCACTTGGCCACCACCTCCCTGCAGGAGCTTGGGTCCCATGTTCGTTTCAATCCTGACTACCCCCCACACACACCTGTCCAATCTTAGCAGTCCTTGTTGGCCCAGCCTTGTCTACACCTGGGGCCTCCTGTGAACCTTTGTGCTCTCCCGCAGAAGCAGAAGCCTGGTGGGACTCAGGAGAAACAGAGACAGCGACTGTCAAGGTCCCCTTCAGGCAGGTGTCCCATGCTTCTAGGGAACCCCAGATGCACCCCTCCCTGTCCCTCACAAGAACAGGGCAGAGTGCCTGGCACACGGGTACAGGAACAGCCCTTCCAAAGAGATCCTCACAGCCCTGTGCTCACAGACACCCTCCCCCACAGGGAGCAGACAGGCGAGGGGTGAAAGGCCTGGGCAGAGGTCATGGCCCTTGGGAAGTCTTACTGACTATGTCAAGCATGTCCCTTTCGAGTGTGGAGCACTGGTCAGCTGAAATGCAGACTCAGCATCCTCTTCAGCGTCTTATCAGGAAGTCTTTCCTGTGAAGACAAAAGGCCTGTCTCAGACAGTCAGAGGTCACCAGGGGGTCCAGCTTTTCTCCATGAGGTTGCCCCGACTCTTCCCCTCCCTCGGGGTGCATCCTGGCCCTACTTGTGGTCAGTTGTAAATAAGAGAAAAATATGAGAATTTGGAAATAGAAACACATACTAATGATGCCTCGGTCAGGGGAGCCTTTGGAGACACCGGGTGTCCCTGGAGGGAAGCAGATTTTAATGAGTGTTGACTTGAAGGGCACTGATGACCGGAGACAACTTTGCCAGCCCTTAGTCACAAATCCAGAGAGTCCCTTCTTGCACAATTGAGACCCAGGAGTTCTGATGACTCTGACTTCTGAGAAGCATCACTCCTGTTGGTGGGCTTTTTCTGGAAAGTGGAACTCTGGACAGTCCTTTCTGAAACCACCGGTTTGTGTCTAAGAGTGGTCTTTGTTCCTGCTCTGTCTGACTTTTTATCCTGCCCTTACTGCCGATTGGGTGCAGATGTGTATTACTATGTTTTGTGGACACTTATTTTATGATGTGTGTGTATTAGCGATGCAGGGAGAAATAAGTATGCAAGACAGTTCTGGCCAAGAATTGAGTCCAATTTCAGCCATCAGACTGAAAGACAAGTGTGTGTGAAGGAGGGCTGTTTCGTCTTCTGACTGCATGTGTCCCTATGCCCAGGCAGAGCTGTACTCGCACCCTGGCGGACACTGGGAAGCTCCTTCAATGGGTCTCTTGCCCACCAAGAGGAACTCCCAGCATCACTGGCTTTGGGGCTGTCATGGCAGAAATATTTCCCCAGCCCAAAAGAAACCCATGAGACCAAAATAAATACAGTCATCTTTCCGTTCCAGGACCCCCAAGGAAGCCAAAGTCTTCATATGCTCAAGTCCCTTATTTAAAATGATGCATTTGCATATAACCTCCCACATGTTTTAAATCACCCCCTAGGTCATTCACCATACTGAGTACAGTATAAGACTATGCCAAGAGTTGCTCTGCTGTATTGTTTTGGGAACAGGGACAGGAAAAGAGCTGTATTTGATCTGTGCGGATTCTTTTTTTCCACATATTTCCATCCTCCATTGGCTAAATTCAGGGATGCAGAACCCACAGACACAGAGGGCTAACTGTACTATCACTTAGGGCACCCAGAAATAGACATCTTGTAGTAGAACTTTACAAAACAGACTAACATGAGTTCTTCCTTTATAAATGAAATCCTAACCCAGACTCTGCAGATAGCCACACAACTCCAGCAAAGAGAAAGAAAACAGAAAAGTAAAGTGACTGCCCTTGCAAATCAAGTCACTCATGGGCAGAAGCTGTTGCGTAATGAGTTGGAGTGCTGACTCCCTGGAACCTGAGAAGGTGTGCAGATGCCCAGCCAGCAGACATGCCGCTGACCTGACTAATCTCTCAGGGTTACTCCCCAGAAGGCTCCTTGACAGTATATGCAGCAAGTCAGTCCACACCTGTCTTGTTGAGAACATGTAGACACCTCTTGACAGTGACCATCATATGGGTGCAATCCCAGTGATGTTTGTGCTGTGGTTTGCAGGACAGTCGGGGAACCACCAAGCCCACCACACATCCCCAAGCTCTCTCTTCAGAGAACCTGACTCAAGAGATCTTGTTGTTGGCTTGAGTCAAACTTTCATTATTTTAGGATTGTGTTCTAGAGCTTTCAGAAAGGCTGGAGAAAAATGATCAAATTCTGTCTCTGTAGAGCTCACATATTCCTAATGCTGCAGGGAACTTGAATGAGGGACCGTTTAGGGCTTTATGCTGTGGACAGCTGTCCCTGGCGAGACATAGGCCCTCTGTGGATAACTCCTGCACAATCTGGAAACACACATGCAGGACCCAAGCCAAGGGTGAAGCGTGACCTCCGGGCCTGCGGCAGATACACCCGCCGAACTCTCCGTTGCTCTCATTTATCTTCCTGGCGAGAGAAGTGCGCAGCTATTCTCGAGTCAGGCCAGCTCCCTGCCGTGGCTTGAAATGCTGCCATCCAAACCCCCTCTCCAGTTATTGTTTGACAGAGGAAAGAAAACCTCTTCAGGAAGAATCCTGGTGCTGTAACTCACACAAAAGAGTCCTCTGAGCTAGTGGAGCACTCAGCTGGAAGGGGAAGGGAGGATCACGTGTGCTTCACTGAAGGGGCTTTGGTGGTATGACCTTCCTTTCTTGCCCCCAGTCACAGGTGAGATGAGATATGAGGCTGCGGAGGAAACATCAGCTCCCTGACTCCTCCTCAGTGCCCTGCTTCCTCCTCTACCCGGGGAAGGCGGTGTCGCCATCCGTGAGGTCTGGGGACAAAAAGTCAACATGGATCTCACAACTATGCCACCACATCACTAAACAGCACTAAGCTAAGCTCACATTGCTCTTATTTAATTTCCTAAAATATTCCTTCAGGCGTACATTTTCTCTTTTCCAAGGTCACCCTAGCATATCCAGAACATTCTGGTGCCCTGGGGACATCAAAGTTGACATCATTTTTTCCAGCCAGGCAACAGCCTGAGAGCCTGACTCCGCAGTCCATCACAGCACCCACTACATGTCCTCTCGGTGATGATGATGGTGCATGCTGGAGCTAGGCGCTCCCCACCCAGGGACGGGAACAGGACACAGAGAGTGAGGTCAGCCCCTGGATCCAAGGCCAGGGTGAGTCCCAGCCTTTCTGGAGCCCCACCCGAGGCTTCTCAGCAGATGATGCTGGAGATGAAATGCCCTATATAAAATAGACGTGAATAATAGGATTATGTGGTCCAGGTAGCTTCAGGGAATCACACTCCTTTTTCCAAACATTCTGCAACACTCACGAGAGCCATGGGTCATGGCCGACATCTTTCAGCAACTTTGCAATTCACCCTTTCATTATTCCCGCTTTGTTGATGGCCTTGTTAGCAAACACGAAAGAGGTGAAAAGTGGAAAACAATTAGTAGAAAGTCAGTGACTTCGTGTTGTCCCAAATAAGAGCGTTCATTTGACACGGAAGCTTCACCAAACAGACAATAGGCCAGATCC
Source organism: Carlito syrichta (assembly GCF_000164805.1). Classification (NCBI taxonomy): domain Eukaryota; kingdom Metazoa; phylum Chordata; class Mammalia; order Primates; family Tarsiidae; genus Carlito; species Carlito syrichta. The sequence goes on along the minus strand of NW_007087227.1, from coordinate 63,230 downwards.
ACTCAACCAGAGGCGAAAGGCTCCTCCTAGAGCCTGAAAAATATGGCCAGATCTACCACATACTGGATCCTATTTAGCATCTAAAACATGCAGATGCCAAATTACCACCTCAGCCACCAAAACTCTCTTTTAAGTATATTTTATATAGTCATTTCAACTAAAGACCCCTCTCTAACACATGCCACGTGAACCCACCCTCCTCCAGGTAAATTGGTGTCCGTTCAGTTAATATTTGGGGTAATGTCCATGTACCAGGTCCCATGCTAGACCCTAGAACCCAATACTGAGAAGGCAATGCATGCCCAGTGCACGGGGTGACGTCTGAGCTGCAAGCTTGTCCTATTGCTTGTGGGAACCCGGAGAGCAGCAGTGAAGACTTGCTGCCTGGCGTCCACCTCAGCTCTGCCCACTCGTCTCCGAGACTGTGGACAAGATTGGGCCTTGGGCTCCAGCTTCTCCAACTCCTACCTTACAGAGCCATGGCAGGAATGAATGAGTGGGTGCACACGAGGCACTTGGAAGAATGCCTGACACTTGGTAAGCAACGAAGGAATATCATACTATTCGTCACCATCATCATCACCATTAGTGCTGGCTTTCCAACACTGTGATCCTTTCATAATATTCCATAGAGCCATGACAATCAACAAAAGAAGTCTGGAAAGAAAAGCTATAATCATATAGCTGAATAGACAAAATTCCAATACTTTATCAAAGAAATGCTAAATGATTTTTTTTAAAAACCAGATCATTTTTATGTATCAGATGATTTGTAATTTAATTTTGGTTACTAATTTCTTCCATGAAGAAGATTAACAATACTTAGAAAGCAGTCTTAAAATATGTAGTTAAAAATCTAAATTGTATCAAGTAACCCAGGAAGAAACTCTCAAAATAAATGAATTTTCAGAAATATTTTGCCAGCCATATAGATTTGAAGACAGGACTCTCAGTTGCATGAATCTACATGTAGGTGACAGTCATCCTCAAGTAACTAGGTAGAAATATGCAACGCTCTTCCTGTGTCTTATAAAAACTGATGGAAGCCGGGCTCGGTGGCTCAGCCTGTAATCCCGCGCCTTTGGGAGGCTGAGGTGAGTGGATTGCCTGAGCCCGCGGGTTTGAGACCCGCCTGGGCAGCGAGACCTCATCTCTACAATAAATCAAAAAATCAGCCGGGTGTGGTAGCGCATGCCTGTAATTCCGGCTACTCGGAAGGCTGAGGAAGAAGGATCGCCGGAGCCCAGCAGGTCGAGGCTGCGGTGGCCGGGAGCGGCCACTGCACTTCAGTCTGGGTGACAGAGTGAGACTCCAACTCAAAAATAAAAAATAAAAACCAAAAAACAAAAAACAAAAACTGATGGAGGAAGTTCACGGGATAAGTAAAGTCATTCTCATTCCCCTAAGTGATCATGACAAGAGACACACAATCCTAAAACCAAGAAACTCCCATAACTGAAGGGTTTGCTGAGCTTCACGCAGTTAGGGGTGTCAGTCTTCAAAGCCTCCAAGTGATGTGCCCGTGGTCCCAGCCCCAGTCACCTCCCTTTCCTGGCCTATTTGGGGTCACAGTTGGTCTCTCTGAAGCTTAAGATTACTCCACATTCCTCAGCAGAAAGGGGGCTGAGCCCAGTCATAGTCTCGCAGCTTAAGACTGTTTGTTTTGATTCCATTTCTAATGCTTACATGGAATTAACAAAAAATGTACTGGAACATAACCAACGAACTTAGGTTTCCAAGACACCACCCAGGAATGATGACATTTCAATCAACGAATCGTTGGAAGCTGGGAGGTTCATGAAGGGCCTTGTTATATCAGAGATAGTGTTTCCCAAGACCCGTCTCCTCAGCACCAGCCCCTCTCCTGACACACAGAGCGCGCTGTGCCAAGTGGCTCCGTGAATACTCTTCCCTGAGAATTGTGTGTACAGCCCAGCCCCAGGCTTTATCTGGGAAATCTCAACATGTCGGAGGCCCAGCCTCCGACACGGTGAGTGCACATGAAGAGAATCGCTGACCCAGATGATTCTCCACATGTAATTTCAGGGTTCCGGAGCTCCAAGCAGCTAGAAAGCCACTATCCTAGTTTCCACCAGGGCCTGTCCACATCGCTCCTGGTTTCTGATGCCAGCCACTGTGTTCACCCCTTCCGTTTCTCTGAGAGAATCTGCTCTGTGGTGGGTTGTAGAATGCTCTCCTCCTCCGCCAGACAGTTAGTCCCCTGAGCACAGAGTGAGGTTTTACTTTCTACTCTTTTCTATGTCAAATATGAGAACTTGAATCAGTAAATGTCAACTGACTTGAATGGTACTTTTAAAAAGTAGCCTCCTAAGCCGACTCTTGACTGACCCAAGGTCGACTCATTCATTCCTCTCACTCCCAATCTTTTGCTCGACATGTCTATGCTTCTCAGTTCTTCTAGAACACAGGTCTGAGAAGAGACACAAAAAGAAATTCAGCCTGAGAATAACCAGATGTGAGTCTAAGCTCTAAGGTCTGAAAAAAATAAGTCATGAAAATGTGTGACATATCCCCGTAGAAAAGAGTCATTCTTCTTTCTGTGTGTTAGAAATGCAAATATCTGAATACATGCTTGAATTTATCTTATGTCAGACAACACGGAAATGGACAGAGACCCATTTCTGTCAACATATCGACCTCCCTAGATTTGAACTTTGAACCCGGAATTCAGCATCACGGTCACATCTGAAGGAGTCACCCCAATTGCACATGGCTGTCTTAATACAGTCCTATCAACTGTGAGGCTGGAGTCATTTCAGCCTGGGTAAGCTTCGAGTTTCAGTTCAATCTGCATGAGCTCGGCCATGAAATAGTCATGCTTTCCTCTTGAGAGTGTGGAATGGTAGACAACTTGTCTTTTTGGAGAAAAAAAAAAATGCAAAAATAAATAATTAAAAATAAATAAATAAAATATCCTTTATGTTTGAGCGATTAGGAGAGACAAAAAAATGGGGTCATTACAGCAGTGAGGACAAGCGGAAGATCACCTAGTATGTCAATGACTGGTCACTTTCCTGTATTCTCATTGGAAGGGAGCTTTTAGACAGAGCAGTTAACATCATTTCCCATCCTCTTTTCAAGTTTACTTCTTGATGGATGGATTTAAGATGTTAAACAAAATTCTCTAATGGGTTAGAAAGTCTTTGAGATCACAGCACAAATTACCACTTCCACCTGGCAGGGTTTACTGCTTTTAATCTATAAATCTTCAATCCTCACCACAAGGCAGGGGGCTATATCCTCAGAAGGAGGAACATCAGAAGTCATAATTAAAAGCGGCAATGATATGTGTGTGGCAGAAGGAAGCACTATTCGTGGGATCAGCATTGCCTGGAAAAAAAAAACCCTCCTCCATCAGATTTGAATACCATTAATGGAAAGTCAGAAACAGAGTCACCAGGCTGACTGGGATTTGAGGGGCTGGACTTCATTAGAAGTTTCTTGAAAATAAAAATAATTCATCATAAGCCCTTCACTTCAACTGTCAATATTCAAAACGGAAATGTGGAAGACGCAGCAGGCAGCCTAGACAGAATCAAATATTCAAGCCATCATTACTAAGATGGAAATGTGACTGCAGCAGTCGGTGCAGAGCTGAGGCAGGCAAAGGGGCCTTCCAGGTACCTGGAATGGACGCCCTCCCATCCCCTGTGCCCAGAGGGGGTCCTGTCTGGTTGGGTGCTCTGAGAATTTCTGAGCTGGGCTGTGAAGAGGCATGATGAGCTGCCTGGAGAGAAAGACAAGCACAGCCTGAGGAGATGGTGAGGGCTCCAGGGCAGCACTGGCCACTGTCGCTGGAAATGAAGCTCCTCCCGGACAAGATCAAACTGCAATATTTTACAGATTATCAAACACACTACATTGACTGGCCATGCTGGCTTACGCCTATAGTCACAACTACTCAGGAGGCCGAGGCGGGAGGATCACCTGAGTCCAGGATATTGAGGTTGCAGTGAGCTATGATCACACCTCTGCCTCAGTGACAGAGCAAGGCCCCGTCTCTTTAAAAACAAACAAACAAACACTGTATGTTTGACATTTCCACCTCTGTAAAGTCAATGGGAGGTGGTCATGGTTAAATGTTCTTGCTTCCTCGTGAGTGAACTTGGTGATACGCCATAACTTCAAATGCGTTATAGGCATCACCTGACAAAACTGTCAGGCCTTTGAGGAAGGGACCTCAAGGCCACTGCAGAACCTCTCAGTGTACCATGAAGGGAGACCCTCCACAGATCAGAGACAAGAGAGACCAGGTAGGACCAGTCACAGGGGCCCTGAGGACTTGAGTGCTCCCACGTTCGATGTTCTGGATCTTGAATTAGGAACCCGTTGTCTTGGTTGTTACCTGTTATCGTCCACCAGACAGCCACCACCCCTCAGTGTTTTAACCCATCAAGCATGTAAGGACCAGGTGAATAAAAAAGTAAGCCCTGATATTCGTCTGCAAACACTCCGTGTACACAACCTGATAAGACCAAAGAAATGCCAGTGTCAACACTTGCAAAACAGTTATCAGGGTTGGGAGACCACGAGTGCTCCTGAGACGTGTGTCCACCAAGGCCCCAGGGACGCAGAGGATGATGCTGTGTAGAAACTACCCGTGTCCAGGGGGGCTGGGCTGTCCCTGTTTATACCAAAAGGTCCACTTCCCAGGAGTCCTGAGTCCTGGCAAAGCAGACACCAGTCACCCAGTCATCAGTGACTCTGAGGGACGAAGCCATGAACTCTGACCACAGTCCAGGGAAGTCACCTGTTCACTTTATGCGTGGTTTCTTTTCTGTGTATTCACAAGAGTGACATATGGCAACATATGCCCAAATTAGTCCTAAGAACACCTTCTGCAAGCATGATGACCTCCTCACTGCAATGTGGTAAGAAGCAGTTGACTGAGCCTAATGGGTGCTGATTTTGCAATGAAACAGCATATTGTGTCCTTACCCGTGTCTCCTCTATAGTCTGGAGGGCTCACTCCTAACCAGAGCAATTTAGGGTTGAATGATAAAAGACTTCTTCCTCGGATCTTTCATATGACACCACCTTAAATACTCACCCACCCCCTTCGTCCAGGAGAAGATCACGGCAATAATAAGTGTAGACAACAGGAAGAGGCGTGGCCAAAGTCAGCCAAGGGGAAAAGGCATGTTTTTTATAACAATCGTGACTGACATTAATACAACCCTATGTACTGGGTGTTTTTCTCCTTTTTTCAGGCACAAAGGAAGTAAGTTGTGTGCATGATGTCATGCAGGTTGTCTGGAGCCAATGTCCTGGGCCTCAGGACTCCAGCCCTTATGGTCCAGAAGAAAACGTTCTTTCCTAAGCCATGGGCTTTGCCTGGGGGGAGCCACTGAGTCCCTCTCCAAAGGGAGCCTTCTTTCTGCTAATGGAGTTTGCAGATCAATACTCAAGCGGTACCCATCAATACTTGCTACAGGAGAGAAAGGGGAGAAGCTCGCAACTGCTCATCTACTATGCACGGAGTGTGTCGCCGACACGTCACACAATGCTCGCAGCCACTCAAAGCAGATAGTATTTTCTCTCTTTGTGGATAAACAAACTGAGACTCGGAGAGGTGGAATAGCTGACCCACATCACAGCGGTGGTGAGTGGTGGGGTTGGAATGCAAAGTGAAGTCCGTTTGTCTCTGCAAAGACTGAGGTTTTTACATCACCTCAGTGGTCCCCAGTCAGAGTCTTCAAACAGCACTCAGCGGGATGAGTTGGAAGATCATTGTGTGTGTGTGTGTGTGTGTGTGTGTGTGTGTGTGTGTGTGTGTGTGTGTGTGCGTGTGTGTGTGTGTGTGTGTGTGTGTCTCCATTTCACGGCACTTTAAAAATTACTGGTTTATGAAGACGAAACTTCTCTTTTGATGTGAACATTTACAGTTGAAAGATATTTTCAGACTTTGGCTTTTGAAATCAGCATTGCTCAAAATGTAGCCCATTTAAAGGAATTTTTGCATGACTCAGACTTGAGACTTCGAGCACCATAGCCACTGCCCTAAACAAGCTGAGGGAGACCCTTTGGTGACTCCTCACAGGGTCTGTGCCTCCGAACCAAATGTGTGGGGGAAGAATGAGCAGTTCACCTCACCCAGATTCTCTAGTTTGTGGTAATACTCATTTGCAGAACAAATAAAACCCAGCACTTCACACCTACCTCTATCACCACAGATGCTCCAGCAATGACGGGAGAGGATTAGCTGCTTTTGTAGAAAACTGTTTGCTTAATCAAAACCCAAAAATGACATGATTACTAAATTGCTTTGCATTTTGCTGGGCAGCAGGATCTGTCACATCAACGCCAATTTATTTTTTCCAGAGGGCAAAAGCGTCAGTCTCAAAAGAACAGGGATTTGGTTTTGCAGTCCTTTCTTTGGTGTAGAGAACCATTCCAGCTCGTTCCCCCAGGAGAATTGTTGGTTTTAGCTACAGGAGCTGGAGGCTGGCCTCATCCAGCCTGCTGGTCATGTAGCAGCCTGCTCAGTCTCAACTCCGAGCCCTTCCCCTCCCTGTGTGGGGGCCGCTCTTCATGTCGGGTAACTAACTTAGGTGCATGGCTCCCCCTTCCAGTAGAGCAATGTAGGGATGCTTTCAGCCAATTACGTTTCATGAGTTTGCAAGTTTCTCCATTTCTTATAGGAAACAGAGGGGGGAGGGCCAGCCTATAGAAAGGTTGTCACAGTGATGAGCTTCGTTGAATTTTAACTAAGTTGAAGGGTGCCTGGGTGTGGCCTGCTGAGCTAGAAATCACACACTCATGCCATCTCCAGGCTCACCAGGCTCGTGAAAGCACGAATGTTTAGAAGACACAGATGTATAATCTCTAAAACATACCCTGTCACCTGCCCTTAAAGGAGGCCTCTGAGGGGGAGGCCTTTCTACAGCATTTAATCTAGGCCATTCCAGTGTGCAACACTGTAGGCCAGTCTGCAGCCTCCCTTCCTCCACTGTCAAAGGCTGAGAAGCAGCAACTCACCTCGAATCCAACACAGTGGAGGAGAGTGGTGCAGAACAGCCAGTGTCTCCACGGCTGCGGGCTCCCTAGGGAAGAGAGGAAGTCTTCCCCAGTTACCAGGCTGGAGAGGCTGGTGTGTGGACCCTGCACTAAAGTCAACAGCTGGACTGTCGGGGCCAGAGCAGGAGGGACGCTGGCCAGTCCCTGGGGAAGGTAAGAGCTGCGCCCCAGGCTGTGCTCTGTGGACACCCATCAGCATGGCCCTAGGGCAGGTCAGATGTCTGGCAGAAACGCACTGGGATTTAGGAGACATTTTCAGAATGATGACCAATGCAGAGACATCGGGTCTTCAGAGTCAGGGAGCCCAACCTAAAGGGACTATAGTGACAGACACTTAAACAAGAGCTTACGCGTGTTAAATCAAGTATAACCCAAAGCTGCCCCTTGTGTGTTTTGGGTTCGATCTGGAGGTTTCTCTGTCCCCTTCCACAAGGTGAACTGCCACCCAGCCAGATGTGTAACCGGCTGTCACCTACTCCTGGGGAAATCACCTACTTTTGGGCAAACCACAGTGACCAACTGTTCAAACTGGGTTCATGTAAGGCAGATGTGAGCAGTACCCAGCCTGCTGCTTCTGTCCCTCACCTGCATCTCCTGTCACTCTCCTTCCTTCCTGTCCATAAACATTCCCCAATGGGGCTGCGCCTAGTTCTCCCTGAACCTAGTCTTAATTACACTGTTAACGTTAATGGGTCTTCGGTGTTTTAGTTGAGCATTAGCGGGCAAGGCTCAGTACTTACTCCTGAACCCTTGGGCTTTCAGCAAGGGTCAGTGAGAGAGCTGAAGCGGTAGTGGCAGAAGGGGAGGGCCGCATCTCCTGAGCGCCAGGGGGCAGAAGACACTGCCCCAGGCCCGTCTCAACAAGTGACGGTTTCACTTTGCAGAATATTCACGTCCGATGGGTCTTGGAAGCCCTCGGCATCCCCGCTGCACCCCAGTTGCCTGGTCCACCATTGGATCGGCTCAGGCCTGGCAGCAAGAGAGGAGGGAGACGCAGAGAAAGGCTCCTTACCAGTGGCCAATCCTGCACACGTCCTGGTTGCCACCAACTCCAAGCAGGCTCAGCAGCTTAGTCGGGCTGATCCCTCTGTACAACTGCCATGAGCACCGCCCCCAGCACAGTCATTTTACACGTGAAGACACTGAGTATCTGACCTTCTAAATTTCATCCCCTAAGCCAATAGTGGGTTTGAAAGTGAAAGCCAAGACATCATTTTCTTTGAATTCACATCATCCAGACCCACCCTCAGGGCTCTGACGCCAGCGGAGGGTGGCTAAATTCCTCAATGGCTCCTCAGGGCTGACGGGTTTGACGTGCTGTTACACCCATAGGCTCTCAGTGCACTTGGCCTAGAACATCCAGACAGGAGATGCATGAACCATACACACTCCTGGGTTCGACTCACCTCCCGGTCACACTGAGACTGTCACCTGCCGACCACCTCACCTGCAGCCGCCTTCCCCGGGTCTCTGTCTGCCTTTCTTTTTTTGTGCCTGGAATGTCCTTCTTCCTGCTCAGTCTCCAAGAATCTCTGCTCACCCTTCCAGATTTGGTTTGAATATAGGTTCCCCTGACTCCCCACCTCCTACCATCCCAGCCGAGTTCCAGCACTGGCATTCCAGGCTTCCCAGCTGACAGTGCACACACACTGTGGAGGTGTGGGGCTCCATCTCCTGTTTACTCCTCGACGTCACCTCCCCACCGGCCACCAGCTCCTCCAGCCGAGGGCTCTTTTTTTTTAGTTAGATTCTCACTCTATCGCCCAGACTGGAGTGCAGTGGCCACTCCCGGCCACCGCAGCCTCGACCTGCTGGGCTCCGGCGATCCTTCCGCCTCAGCCTTCCGAGTAGCTGGAATTACAGGCATGAGCTACCACGCCCGGTTGATTTTTTGACTTAGTGTAGAGATGAGGTCTCGCTGCCCAGGTGGGTCTCTAACCTGTGGGCTCAGGCAATCCACTCACCTCAGCCTCCCAAAGGCGCGGGATTGCAGGCTGAGCTACCGAGCCCGGCAAGCCCAGGGCTCTTACTCTGAACGTCGTCGTGATGTTGACCAGGATGCAGTCGTAGGCAGTGGGTCCGGAGGAGTGTTGATCACGTGGCAGAGGGTGGAGCTGCTCTCCGAAGTCTCATCACTGAACTTTGCCAAATGGAAGCAGAGATGGCAGACATGATTCAATGTTTCCTCTGCCAGGCGGGGTCCTTACGTGTCACATGTGTTAGCTGCCTGCTGCAAGTATTACTCTCGTGGCCACCGCAAGCTGTCTTGGCACTGACTCTCAGAACTCTGGAGGTGCAGGAACTGGCTCTTCGTGGTGGAGCCCACTCCAGGGTGCCTGGCTGTGTCCCAGCCTTGGCCTGCCAGCATCCGAAGGATGGCTCCCATGAGACAGAACCACGACATGCAGCATGTGCTGGAGAGAAAGGCACGCCGCCTGGATGGAGCCCGCAGGACTGGCAGAGTCCAGGGAAAGGGAGTCTAGCCATGCCAGCATGCAGCAAACCACGTGTGCAAGGTCACAGGGCACATGGGTGGTTCATCAACACATCAGTGTCTTGCTTTGCCGTGAATCATCACTGAAATCTAGTTGCAAATTATTTTACATTCAACTTTTTTCTGAAAGTGATGCTTATCTTCAAAGGAAACAAAATGAGCCATAAATACACAACACCCCCTTACGTCGAGTATCACAACCAAAAGGCCACCTAAGCCCTAACTCTAGGAGTACGAGGGATGTTGGTCTTGGTGCTGATGAACCTGCTCTCTGGACCGCGTGAGTCCCCAAGAGCTCCTAAGAGAAGGAGTGCACAACATTGCACCAGAAACACTGTGCAGAAACAGCGGAGCCCAGTGCTGGTAGGAGTTCTTGTTTCTTAATGGACTGTATCACGTGTTCAGTTAAAATCAAAGGCTCGCATGTTATGATACATGACAAGACAACACATGCATGAAATCAGGCTTCTCCCCAGATATCCGGAGAGAGGAAAGCCCCTGAGGTTGGAGTCACCGTGACCCTTGGAGAGAGGGCGAGGCTGCAGGAATGCCCGGGAGTCCTGGGATCAGTCTCTCATCCAACATAATGACTGTGCCCACTGGGACAGCAGGCCACCTTCCTCCCAGCCAAGGCTCTTCAGCTTCTGGATGGGATGCAGCCAACTCTGCCCACAGAGACCAAGAGGGAGAGGCAGAGCACCAGAGAACCCCTAAGCACAGAAGAAAACCCCCCAAACCCTGGAGAATACCACCAAGCCCTGGAGAAAACCCTAAGTGCAGGAGAAAACCCTCCAAGTTCACTCACCCCACATAACCCAGCATCCACAGCGGGCATTGGGCTCTGAAAAAGGAAACTGCCCAGAGAGGTCTGGTGGACTGGATGATCAGTGGTTGGGTGCCTGATTGGGAACTGCAGGACTGACTTGTTAGGGAGAATGACAGGGAAGCCCCGCAGCAGCCCTGTGGGAAAGAAGAGAAAGGTCGCTCCGTGGGCCAAGTCTACAGAGGAGACACGCGTGTAGGGCGACCCACTCAGCGTGGCCATCTGCATTGAGGAAGAAGAGAGCCCCCATTACCAGGCTCAGGAGTCCCTGAGCAGACACCCCGACACTCAAGTCCCCGACACCCCATGATCTGACACCCACGTCCCAGATCATGGACTTCCCCAGATACTGTGACTCTTCCCCGTTACGCTGCCCTGTCGTTCTGGCTGGTGTGTACACACGTCCTTACATACTAACCTTTTCCCAGTCACCCGTGCTGCCCTATGTGCCACGCACTCACATACTATCACTTTCTCAGTCACATGTGCCTCCCTGTGTGCACACATGCTCACACACTTTCCTTTCCCAGTCACACCTGCTATCCTGTGCGCCCATGCCCTCACATACTAACCATTTCCCAGTCGCACGTGCTGCCCTATGTGCTCATGCGCTCACAGACTCTCCCTTCCCAGTCACATGTGTTGCCCAGTTTGCACACATGCTTACATGCTATCCCTTCCCAGTCACACACATTGCCCTGTGTTTACATGTGCTCTTATAGTCCCCCTTCCCAGTCACGCCTGCTGCCCACATGCCTGCCGCATCTCCCAGGATAACACCCACGACTAGGAACATCGTCCTCAAGCACAAACCCGCCTGCCCCATGTGGAACTGGGCAGGCAAGGCGTCCCTGGCGTCTCCCCACGACGTGCCCCTCTGCACATCTGTGCCTTGTGCTTGGCAAGCCAGACGTCTCCTTCTCGTCCTTCACGGCCTCAAGTGACCCTGGCAGAGGGGCCAGGTTTCGATCCTGATGATGTCACAGCTGCTATGTGAAGAGAGTCACCAGGAAAAGATTCATGCTTCTGCTAGAACTAAACTCTCAACTTAGTCCATGAAACTCACTCCCCTCAAATTCATTCCAAACACATGACTCCCAGTAAAGATTGTCATGTCTCAGCTCAGTTGGCTCCTTTGAATAAAGGCACACCTTCTGTATACATTAACAGTGCCTCTATAGAAAGAAGGTGCTAGTGACAGATAATATAAAATATACAGTACAATTGATATAATATGATACATTATATATATTTACTAGGCTGTTGTGTCAACAGCCTAGTAAAAATGGCAGTGATGAGCAAAGAAAAAAAATTAAAAATCTGAGTGTGAATTGGACCCTGACCAATGGATCCATAGTTCTGGCTGCACACCGTCGACACACTAGAACGAGTCTCCTCCCCCATGCCCTGATGCTGGCTACCTGTGGAAATTCACGGACAAACTCTGAGCCAGGAGCTCCCTTCTTCAGTCCTGGAATGGCCTGTCTGACGCTGAGGTCTCTGGGGTTACTCATTAGTGAGCTCCTGCTGTCCTGAGGGGTGGGGTGGGTGTTTACTCTTCCGTCTCATTTAGCCTTGCTGGGTTTCAGGCTCCTCACCTGGAAAATGAAGGCATCAGCTGGGCACGGTGGCTCACGCCTGTCATCCCAGCACGCTGGGAGGCTGGGCAGCATTGCAAGACCTCGTCTCAACAAAAAATAAAAAAAAATTATTCAGACCTGGTGATCCACACCTGTAGTCCCAGCTACTTGGGAGACTGAGGCAGAAAGATCACCTGAGCCCAAGAGGTCGAGGCCACAGTGAGCCATGATTGTGCCACTGCACTCCATCCTGAGTGACAGAGTGAGACCCCCAACTCAAAGTAACAACAATGTTTTTAAAAAACGAAATTGAAGGCATCATTTTATATGGTCTCTAAACTCCCTTCCAGTGCAAATCTGTGAATTTGAAATTCTGTTTGAGAAAACACAGCTGAAGGCACCGGAGGCAGGATGCAGGTCGAGTGGGAGACCTGGTGACAGCTGAGCCGGACAGCGCTTCCCAGCATGGAGCTGGCCAGGTGTGCTGGACTCTGGCTCCACACAGTGGCAGGGAGGGGAGCAGGGACACACAGAGCCTCCCCCACCCGCCCCTGCTGCAGGGCTTCTGCCGTTGGGGAGAGGGCTTTCTTTCAGCTGTGGCAGATGTGTGGTTTCAGGGACGCTCCTGAAAAATGTCCCCAAGAGCCTCCTCAAAGCACTGGAACTCTCCCAACACACAGACTCCATGGGGCTGGGGATTCTCGATCTTGCCATGTCCCCCACCCCCACCTCCAAGGTTACAAAGTCCTGGTGAAGGCCAGCGCTGGCAGCTGACTGAGCCAAGACAGTGGAGCCGGGAGAGACGGTACACACACCTCCCTCTCCCTGGACTTTCTGAGTGGGCAGTATCTGTCCCACATAGCCCTCGTTCATTGCAATAGCTCAAGTGCGTGAAGTCTGTCCCACAGGAGCCACATAGCACCGGTCACTTGCAGGAGCTCTGGGAAGCTGGAGCCCAAGACAGACGATGGCCACGTCATCAGTGTGGATGGAGACACCTGCTGTCACATTTCACGGTCGAGATCCCACATCCAAGGTCCAATCAACCACTCGCTTCTGTCCTCTGATGCCACAGAGCAGGAGAGGCGATGCCCACTGCCTCCACCTCCCTCCTCGGGCAGCAGCAGCACCTGGGACTGCCCACCAGCCTGCGGGTCTTTAAGCTGTGTTGTGGCTTCACACAAATGTCTCTGTGTTGTGGCTGCAGTCAATGTCTCAGCACAGATAGTCTGAGTCCCTGAGCCAACAGGGACAGCCTTCAAAAATAAGGCCCAGGGAGCCTCCCCAATGGCAACTGCGAGTGCCGGTCTGCACAAACCCTCAGTGACATGAGACCAGTGTCACCTCGCTCTCGACAGATGCGTGGCAACTGACATGACATCATGTTAATGAACGCTCCTCAATGAGTGAGGCTGAGCATTTTTTAATGCCCAGTGGCCACTAGTGATCTTCTTTGGGGAAGTATCTTGAATCACTTGCCCATCTTTCCACGTTTCACTCCTTGTTGATACGTGTGTGTGTTAGAGTCATGAGCCTTCCATTTGCCGTGTGTATCAGTAATATCTGTTGCTCGTTGGACATTTGTGTCTGAATTTACCTGCATCTTCCTGTCCAGATGGCTCTATTTTTACATAGTAATGCCATCAGTTCTGTCTTTTATGTCTTCTGGATCCAGGCCATGCCTTCTGTACCCCAACATTATTCATACACTTTTCTGTTTTCTTGCATTTTGTGGTTCCATCATTGGGGTGACGGATTTCATTTTGGAGCAAAGAGTGAGGGCAGAGACATCTGACCTGTGACATTCTCTTGCTGCAGCTGTAAGACAGCAAGAGAGCCGTGGATTTTTTTTTCATTTTGAGTTGAAGTCTCACTCTGTCACCCAGACTGGAGTGCAATGGCCGCTCCCGGCCACTGCAGCCTCAACCTGCTGGGCTCTGGCAATCCTTCTGTCTCAGCCTTCCAAGTAGCCGGAACTACAGGCATGGGCTACCACGCCCAGCTAATTTTTGATATACTGTAGAGACAAGGTCTCGCTAAGTTGCCCGGATGGGTCTCGAACCCATATGCTCAGGCAATTCACTTGCCTCAGCCTCCCAAAGTGCTGGGATTACAGGCTGAGCCACTGAGCTCGGCCAAGTTACGGATCTTTAAAAGAAAAATAAAATAAAATGAAGACACTATAGATTTCTCTTGTTTGAGATTTTACCTTATAACGAGCTCAGAAGCTCAGGAAACGATGCTGCCCTTCTGCTGCAAGAAAACTCTTTCTCCACGATGTCCTGGGAGACATTGGCTGTGCTGTGCCTCGGGCGGGGGAGAAGGGATGATGGTGCCCTCTGCCCCAGGACAGGACACAAGGGCCTCTGAGCCAGCATGCACATAGCGTCTTCTGCAGGCTGGGGCTGCCCCCTGCTGGACACAACACAAACAGCATGCTCCAGACCCCAGACAGTGGATAAGGGCACAGGCCCATCTGCTAGGCGCCAAGTCCACCACAGGGAGAGTGGGCTTGCGAGAATCCCAAGCCCCACCTGCACGCAACCTGTGGATGCAGCAAATCCTCACACGGTCCCCACAACTAAAATCACAAATACCTACGTAGAAATACTAAAATGTTAAAAACCAGGTTTTGCCTTGAGAACATTTTACTGCAGGCAGGAATAGTGATCACCTTGGGGTTTGGTTTGGTTTTAACTTTGCATTGTGGCGGGAACCTTAACACACACATGATGGTCAGTGCGCGCAGTGCTGTGGACCGCAGGCATGGACTTTGCCCGGCATCTCCAGGGCGCCAGCACCCGTGTCCCTGAGTCCCTGTGCCCACAGGCTGGCAACCCCACCGGCCTCCAGCCTCGACCCACCCCTGCTTCTGTCCCTGTGGACCCGACTCCTCTGGTGACTGCACACACCTCAAGGGCCGTCTATGTCATGGTGTGGGTGGAACGTCCTTCTTTTTGAAGCAGGACAGTATTCCAACCTACGTGCACATTGTTCACTCATCTCTCAGCACCCCCCTGGGCTGTGCTGTGCCACGGCTCTTTTTGAGGGTGGCATCTTTTTGAGACCCTGATTCTGACTCTTTCGGATGACTTGGACCCTCGTATGCTGTGGTGGAAGGTAAGAAAGGGCAGCCGCTGTGGGATACAACATAGAGGCTCCTAAAAATTAAAAATTAAAAACAGCCACCACATGCTCCAGCAGCTGCACCTTGGTTTTGGAACTCACACTGTACCAGACCCCAGGCAAATCCCTCTCACCATTACAGCAGCCTCCAGGTGGGTGAACGGGGACTCATGCTCGGAGAGCTCGGAGGCTTCTGCAATGCCCATGACCCGCAGCCTGGCACTTAACATCACAGCCAAGGACCAGAGATACTGCTCAGAATGAAAATGCTGAGAGGAGTCAGTGCTGAAGGAAACCTCATCACACAGGGAAATGTTGTGAGTCAGACAGGCATCCATCCTACATAAGCCTGAGGACAAGCTCAGAGACACTCATTCCTTCAGCGATGCCTCAAGGAATTGAGGCCCTGGCTAGCCTATTGGAAGACTGGCATTTTAAACATCCACAGAGAAGGGCCCAAAACTCCACCATAGGCCAAGTTCCCAGCATGGCTGCCCCCTTCACACTGGGACTGAGTGTGAGGTGGAGAAGCAAAGGCAGGGACGACGATGGGTGATGGTGGCTGCATCCTCCCTTGAGCACTGTGACAGCAGCATACACAGGCCCCGTCGCTTAAGCCCCATGATGTCCCTTTGAATGGGGCGGAACTGGTACTCTTGGCTTTACAGATGCGGAGACTGGTGTGGAGAAGTGAGGACATCTGCCTGAGGGTGCCGCATCTTCAGGTGACGCACTCTACTTGGAAAGGACCATGCACCCATCCCAGGCACCTATCTCAGCACCTGTATTTCCATCTCACCCCTTTCGCCTTGCTCTGTCTACCTCTCTCTCACCTCCACCGAGACATTAACCCCCTGAGGGTCAGGACCCAGCCGTGCTGGTCCCTCAGGGCCCGACACATTGCTTCATTCATGGCCAGCACACACGACACATGTGCTCATCACCACAAGTGTGAGTTGAGCACCTCCTGCAGGCAGGGCATTCCCAATCCAAAACCTGAATGGCTCCAAAATTCCAAATGCTTTGAATGCAGATAGGACCCCACAGTGGGAAATTTCACTCCTGATCTCCTACAAAGAAGGGTCACAGTTGAAATGCAGGTGTGAAACACACCGTTCATTCAGTGTCCCCAGGGGGTGACTTCCAATGGACTTCTAACCAAAACCTGGCAGGTATGGAGACCAAAATGCCATGGTCTGTGTTGTGGTGTCTGAAGCTGCCATGGTGTCCTGGGAACACTGCCGCTACATGTTCCCTGAACACATGGTTTGTTTGCTGTATCAACAGGAACCATATGCTCATGGCTAAGTACTTATGTGTGAGAAGTGTCAGAGGTGACTGCTTACTGGTGGTTTATAAGCCCAGAGTCAGGAATGGCATGACGCCAATAGCCATGGTGTCCACACAGGCGGCTGGGTGACACCTTTGCTCTCTGACAGGTCTGTGTCCACAAACTTTGTCTTACACACAAAATTATTTAAAATAGTGTATAAAGCCACCTTCAGATTATGTCAATAAGGTGTATAGGAGACAGACAGGAATCTCGGGTTCAGAGGGGGCGACCCACCCCCAGGATATCTCATGATGTGTATGCAGATGACCCTAAACCTGAAAAGGCTGAAGCGCTTCTGGTCCCCAGTGACTCGGAGCTCAGCCTGCACAAGGCAGGAATGGTAGACTGAGCCTCAGATAGTTTACATACTATCTGAGAAATATGATCCTCCCTAGGTTTACGTGACCTTCTGGGTGGAGATGTGTGGAGGAAGAATTGGTGCAGTGCTTTTAGCTCAGGTAGCAAAGCTTCCATCTGGCCTACCTAGGGGAGTGGGCAGTCCTTTCCAGAAAGGACCGGCAAGAAGAGCCCGGTTCCGGCTCCCCATGTGTGCCCAAGGGCTATGATTTTCTAGAGTCCACTGGGCTCTCTTGACGGCTGCAGGCAGAGTACTGAAAGTCACTCCCAGAGGCTCCTAACAGGCTCCGAGCGGGTCCCCCCAGCATCGAATATGAGTACATACTTGTGGGGCAGGAGGGAGTTAGGTTAGCCTCCTTTCAATTCTCTCTTGATGTTTAAAGCAATCACAATATTGTTAGTCCCCAAACCACCGCCCTGCTGTTCTACTGATGCCAAGTGATTTAATTAATGGAAGGGTCAACAGGGGCTGCTGGGGACTGCTGTGATCCCACAGGTCCATTACCAAGCAGAACTGTGAGGAGGGGCCTGCTGGGACCACAGCCCGGGGACGTTTCCTTGCTTCTCAACTCAAGTGGGCACTCTCAGTGTTATACACGAATTGCTAGAAATCAGATAACCAGCCCAATTAAAGGTCAAATTAATAAGTAAGCCCCTCCTTAAAGCCAGCGGTCTAGAGGGGACTCGTGCCTCCCAGACCTTGACGACGAATGAAATTTGCGGGTGGTCTTTATTGGTAAAAGCAGTTGGAAAACTGAGTCATTACAGAGATAAACACATGAAACACATGTTCTGGGGTTTGACATAGTACACTTAGATAAGGGGGCACACAGTATACTCGGATAAGAGGGAACATAGTATACTTAGATAAGGGGGAAGCCATTAGAGCACTGGCTGGGGTGCAGAGCTGTGAGGGAAAATTTTAAATTCTTGCATCAGCCACACAGAAGTTCAATGACAAGTTAACAACATGGAGACAAGTCACAAAATGGAGTTTTACATTTCAAATATAAAATTAGGTTTTAACCAATACACTGCGAACACTTTAAACATTTCATAAAATACAGCAAAAATCTTTAAATATTTACTCAGTCCTGCTTGGATTATAAAATGAGACAGGGTTCTTTCATGGGTTGATACGTTTTACATTTTCAAAATAAATGGATATCCTTGGTGGCCACACTGGAGTAAGGAGAGAACACAGCTGCTAGGGCATCTCAGCCAACTTTCCCAGGAAACGTGGGGAACCTGCCGTGGACAGACCCGCATCTGAAGTCAAGTCCATGCTGCTCCAATCAGCTTGTGTTGCGCAAAATCCCCGGCCCAGATGGAAACTCCAGGCTTCCTTGAGCAGTTCAGCAGGAGAGTGCTGTTTTAACAACCCTCTAAAAGCACATGTCCCCGGGCTTGGTGGCTCAGCCTGTAATCCTGCGCTTTGGGTGGTTGAGGTAAGTGGATTGCCTGAGTCCACAGGTTCAAGACCCGCCTGGGCAACTTGGTGAGACCTCATCTCTACAATAAATCAAAAAATTAGCCGGGCATGGTAGTGCACACCTGTAGTTCCAGCTACCTGGAAGGCTGAGGCGGAAGGATCGCCGGAGCCCAGCAGGTCGAGGCTGCGGTGGCCGGGAGCGGCCACTGCACTCCAGTCTGGGCGACAGAGTGAGACTTCAACTCAAAAAAAAAAAAAAAGCACACGTCCCACATTCCAGGAGAGAATCCTACATCTGAAAGAAATAACAGAGAATATGAAACTATGAGACCTGAAGAATGACCACAGGCTTTGAGTCCATGCAGCCATTGGGGCCGCAGGGAGAGCTCGCCCCTTGTGAGACAGTCACACTCGGAGAGAGCCGGCCAGTAGGAACAATGGAAATGGTGTTTCCTTTGCTATCTCCTTCCTTGCTCAGTCTACTCTGACGTGAACTCAGTCACTCTGCCTTCTTTAGGTTGGTGTGAGCACGGGTCTCTTCTCTGTTCCATATTTTAACCTACTTTGTTCATATAGAAAGTGGATTTGTGGTAAAAAAAAAAAAAAAAAAACATGTAGTTGGATCTTGTTTTCCATTCACTCTGAAAATCTCTGACTTTTAATTGTATTTAGATCATTAACATTTAAAGTGATTATTGCCAGAGCTGGATTA
>NW_007087227.1:41185-43926 GCF_000164805.1 Carlito syrichta | reverse complement strand
CAGCCTTGTACCTCTCACCCCTACACTCCTAGTCCTGTGCCCTTCACCCCTGCAGCCCTCCACCCCTCATGTCTGCACCCTTCACCCCCCTTCACCCCTGCACCTCCCACACTACATCCCCAGCCCTGCACCCTACACCACCTCGCCTCAGCCCTGCACTCCTCACCCCTGCACCCCCTGCACACCACCATCGCACCCCAACCCTGCACCCCTCACCCTGCACTTTTTGTCCCTGCACCCACAACCCTGCACCCCACACCTTGTACAACTCCCACCCTACACACCCCTCCCCTGTATCCCCTGTCCCATGCCCCACTCCTGTATCTCTCACCCCTGCACCCCAGCCTTGCAGACGCCCCAGACTGGGCCAGGCCTTGGACTGCTGGCCAAGCTAGCCTAGAGTCAGGGAAGCAAGGACCCCCAAGCCCTCCCCCCCTCCACTCTCAACCCTGAGGAGGGCCCTGCAGGGAGGCTGTCATGGTGGTATCACAGGGACCAACAGCAGCAATGTCTGACTGTGGATGGCCCTGGTCTCTTCTCCTGCCTGCAGCCCACTAGCTCACCTGCTTCCTCCATGGACTTCCTCTCTGCAAGGACTTTCTGCCTTCTGGGAGGTGGGGAGGAGGATGGGTCTGTCCCAGGACCACCCTCACAGGTGAGTGAGTGCAGCATGGAGCTGGGAAGCTGGCGCGGGTAAAATGGAGGCTGAAAACCAACTCTGGTTCTCACTTAACCCAGAGCTCCCAGGCTTTGTGTCTTCAAAAGCATGAGGCTGGCTGCAGAGCCCAGGCCCTGCACTCCTCTGGGGCACCTGGAGAGTGCATGGGTGGGCCCTGCAGGTGCAGACACTTCCCAAACCCCACAGACTTGCCTTAGCAGCTTCAATTCCCACCCTCCCTGGTTCATACCCACCCCTCCCTGGTCCATGCCCACCCCTCCCTGGCCTGTGTCCACTCCTCACTTGCCCATGTCCACCCCTCCCTGGCCCAGTCCACCCCTCCCCAGCCCGGGTCCACCCCTCATGGCCCATGACCCACAGCTCCAGGGAGGCCACAAGGACAAGTTGTTCTGCCCAAAGTGTGTGCGGGAGGGGCGGAAAGTGGCTGGTGTGGGGGCACATGCCCAGTGCGACACCCCAGTAGAGGCACTGGAGGCCCTGCTCCCTGCTTTCCAGGGGTTGGGGTTTCCTGAGCCGGGACTCCGTGTGACTTCACCCCCTCTTTGCTTAGCGCCCAGCCCAGCCGTGCGTCCAGAGGACAGACAGGGGTGGACTCCCAGCCAACGCCTGCTAGTTCAGGGTTGCCTGGCCCAGACCCCAACAGTCACTCGTGTCACCAAGTTCTCAGGCGTTGGACAGCTGCTGGTGAATCAACATCAGGGTTCATCTTTGAGATCAATTCTGCATCAGGGTGACTGCACAAAAGCGGTTGCTGTGAATTTTCCTGAAGTCCTGTTCCGCGGCTGCTGTCAGTGTCATCCAGAAAGGGACCTGGGGCATCCTGACCCTCCTCACCCCCAAGGGTTCAGGGGAAACTTGGGGAGCACATTGTTGAGCCAGGAAGTGCAAGGCAGCCACCAGAGGGCGACATTGAGTCACCGGCAGTGGCCCCTGAGGCCAGGGTGAGATGTTCCCACGCTGCACCTGCCTGCCTGGGGTCCCC
This sequence comes from Carlito syrichta, assembly GCF_000164805.1. Classification (NCBI taxonomy): domain Eukaryota; kingdom Metazoa; phylum Chordata; class Mammalia; order Primates; family Tarsiidae; genus Carlito; species Carlito syrichta. Next base: position 42,265 of record NW_007087227.1, on the reverse strand, counting down.
CCCATGGTCTCCTCACCAGCGGACCCTACACCAGAGGGACCACACTGTGAGGGCCCAGAAACGCCCCCGCTTGCCCCAAGCCTGCGCCCGGAGCTGGAGTTTGAAAACAGCCTCGACCAGCAGGAAGCAGCACCCGCCCCAGCCAGCCAGAGCCCAGGGCCTTGATCTTAAAGGTCATGATGTGAGAACAGAGGCTCTGGCCTCCTCCACATGAGTCAGACCCAAGAGGACCGCGGGTCCTGGGGGCAGAGAGGTGCACAGGGAGGCTGTGTCACCCTCGGCCATACAAAGTGGTGGGTGAAAGCCGAGCGTCCCCAAGGAGCAAGGAGGACAGTCCCCACCCTCCAGGCTTAAGGAGGGAGGCCAGGGAGGAGGCTGCACTCCTACAGGAAAGGGCGGAGCCAGCACCTGCCCAGCTGTAGCAGGGAACCTGTCTCCTTGGCGTACCTTCATTGGGTACCTGCTGTATGCTGGTGCTCTGGCAATGGGTACAGTGGTGAACAGAACAGCCCAGCACCTGCTTGGGGAGCATGAGATAGAAGAGCCACAAGAACCAGAAGGTGGTCGGTCCTAGGAGATGGGGTCAGGGTCAGGGACATGGAGTAGACCACCTCTGACAGCCAGGTCACAAAGCGCAAACTCGAGGACTAGGGAGGGTGGCTTCCAGGCGGGAGAGGACCGTCCAGGCAGAGAGCTGAGAGCTGGGCCTTGGCACTCAGGGAGGAGATGGCAGGGCCAGGTGGGCAGGCAGGCAGGGTCAAGGACATGGCCAGCCCGAGCATCCTCCTCCAGGCTCCTCCCTTCCCACCCCTGGCCTCAGCCCCACCCACCTGAACTTGTGGTCATCACGTTCACTGTGACCTTCAGCTGCAGTGGAAGTGTCTCAGCTCTCATCTCCACCCTTGGACAGCCGCCCATCTGTTGGCCATTGGCACTGTCTCCTGGCCCAGCCAGCCACGCCCAGCAGAGCTTTCTTACTGCTCCGATTTCAGTTTGCAGCCACCTCCCTTCCTCCTCTCGCTGTCCTCCCTCCCTGTCTTTCCCTCCCCTTCTGTCCTTCCTCTTCCCCCACCCTGCCTC
>NW_007087227.1:936-40956 GCF_000164805.1 Carlito syrichta | reverse complement strand
CCAGCCCTCTGCCCTTCGACCCCCTGCTCATTTCTCAGTTCTGATTCCCGAAAAGCCAACCCCGCTGCATGGCAGGGCCCCACTGTGCTGCGCCCAGGTCCTCGGTGGCCTGTGCCGGGCTTCTCCCCGCTAGACCCCACACACCCTTGAGGCTGGGCTCCCTGAACCCCACCGCCACCCCCTGACTCCAGAGTCCACATGTGCACCGTCCTGGAGCATCGACATGACTCCTCAGGGTTCACTCTAATGCAGGTGACTGATGCATCTTTGCTGTCACGATGGACAACATAATGTCATGATGGTGAAGATGACCGTCAGTTCTGTCAACCAAGGTTAGCCTATGGCTGCTCCTTACGTGTCCCGGTTCAGCCTAAAGAGTTCTCAGTGCACACTGCGCTGTCACCCAAATGGACGTGTAAACAGACAGCCATCTACTCTTGGGTCGGTCATAGTTTGGTCAAGCATAGGCGACTATTCACACTGGATTCAAACACAGCAGACACAGCTGCGACTGGTCAGCCTCTCTTGCCTCACTTCTGCTTTGCGTCCATGAGCCTCCCTGGACCGTGAGGCAGGCTAGAGACGCTCAGGATCTGGCCTGGCTGGACCCATCCTTGGTTCAGTTGTGCAGCTTGACTTGCCTAAGGCTTCCTTCTAACAAGGCACCCCATGGCTGCTCCTCAGGCACATGTCATCGACAGGCATCCTGGATGCGCAGGGGCTGGCGGGGAAGAAATGGATCGCCCGTCGAGGATGGAGACATGAGGAGGCTGCTGTGGTCGAGGCTGGGACATGTCAGCAGTCCAGGCACATTTAAGCCCTGGTTGAAGAAAGGGATGCCTGGACACTCGGGGAGACATGTCCAGGTGGAGGGGGCGAAAAGGTCTTGAGGGCCGAGAGCAGGGCGTGCAGAGCCGTGAGTTTGCTCCCCAGCCCCTGCAAGAGTAGCTGGTAGGACCCCCAGGGACCCTCGCTCCTGACGCAGGATCACTCCCAAGCTCCCTGATAGAGCAGTGGGTGCTCCCCGCTCCCGAAAGTCATCCCCCTGCCCCTCCACTCGGACACAGGTTTCCATCAGGGTGGAATTCTGGCCACCTCTTGCCTCCGCAGAGCTGCTTCTGTTCTACTTGACCCTGACTGTCCTACCAGGACCTTCTGGAGCCTTCCAGGTGGACTCTGAGTCCCCACAGGGCTCCCCTGGCAGATCTCAGAGCTCCAGGTCCAGCCTCAGCCTCCTGTTCATGAGAAGAGCCAGAGCCTCATCTGCCCTGGGAGACCCAGGGCTCCGTCTCCCTCTGCCGTGACATCCTGCCCCTTACTGAGTCGCTTACTAGAACCTCCTTTAAGTTTAAATGCCTCCTCTGTAAAACAAGGGACTGTGGAGGGGGTGGGAGGACCTCTCTGATGCTGGGCACAGAGCAGGACTCTGGTGAACAAAGATGGACAGGATCTGGTCACTGATTTGGGATCTTCTGCAGGGATAAGGAGGCAGGACGGCATGGAGGGCCCAGCGCCCAAATCTGCTGGGCAAGGTGGCTGGATGGCTCACTGGAGGAGGGAATGTTTGAGCTGGACTTTAAAGGATGTACAAGAGTCTGTTACTCACAGGAGGGGGCATGGCGAGAAATGAGTGGCAGGGACAGACTGGAGGTGTGAGACGTGGTGTGGGGGAGCTGTAGTGAGGTTGTGAAAGTTGTGTGGGTCGGCCTGGAGACCAGCTTGGAGGTGGATGGGAGTTAGACCCCGAAGAGACCAGCACCATGCTGGGCTCAATGTCCTGAAAGCTGCTCCTCACAATCCCCTCACTGTGAGTCCGGGGCAGCCTCCATGGGGAGGGTTGGGTTAGCACTAAATGGGGCACACCTTGCCCATTGACCAAGCATGGTGGTGTGTCTGGAGAGCACGCAGCACAGCATGCTGACCAAAAGGTGAACTCTGTAAAAACTTTAAAGAGGTTTATTCTGAGCCAGCATGAGTGACCGTGGCCTGAGGTACAATGTCAAGAGGTCCTGAGAATGTGTGCCCTAGGAGGTCGTGTTACAGCGTGGTTTGACACATTTTAGGGAGACAGGAGTTACAGGCAAAGGCACAAATCAACACGGATGAGGTTCACGTGGGTTCCATCCAGAAAAGCACAACGTCTCCTAGTGGGGCTTGCAGGTCACAAGTGGATGCAAAATTCTGATGGGCAGTTGGTTGAAAGAGTTCAGCTCTGTATAAAGGCTTAAGAGTCTGTGGAAAGAAAGGCTGGAGCTCAGCTGAGGGGGTTGCAGAAGCCAAGGACCTAAGGTGTGAAGAAAGACTTGTGGGCGGCAGCCCTCAGACAGCACAGGGCTATGCCAGGGGCAGGGGGAACTGCACCTCTCACAGTCACCGAGAGGCTTCTTGTCAGTCTCATGAGTTCCATGTCAATGTCATGCAGGTCAGCAATGCCTAAGCACCACAAGAGGGACATGATGAGGTATGGCAGATCCCCTCCCCTTCCCGTCACGGCCAGGAATTCCGTTCTTCATCTCTGGGGTCCCCTTGACCAAGAGGTTCCGTTCAGTCAGTGGGGGACTTCGGATGTTATTTTTGTTTACACGCAACTGGCCTGCACCCAGGACTGTGTTCCTGGCCAGTCCCTGCTGCCTCCCGCACTCTCTCCTGACCTCTGTGTGCCCTCCTGTTCCATGCCTACTAACTCAATGACAACAGGATGCAGACAGTGCAGGACGACCTGTGTCCTCAGCACGGGATCTGACACTCAGCAAAGACTTGTTCACTGTCTGACGAGTGAATGAGGAGACAGGGAGGCTCGCTGGAGGAGAGAATGTTTGAGGCCCACCCCAGGGAAGTTCCCACTAAGGCCCCTAGTCCCAGCATGGCTGGGGGCTCAAGGGAGCCACACACACCCAGAGCTCCAAGTTCTCACCCCGAGGGAGCGGCTGGCTCCTGCTGGAACAGGACAAGCCCCATCGGCTTCCTCCTCTGCACCCCCAGCTCAGACGCTGCCCAGGGCTTCATTACTTGGGGCCTTTGGAGGCTTTGAAGCTGAAACAGGCAGAGCCTAGAGTGGGCTGAGCTTGCCGTTAACTGCCAGGAGCCCATGGAGGCAGGTTCAGGACCCCGGCTCCTGGGAGAAAGAGCCAGGGTCTGGGGCCGTGCTCACCTGCTCACCTTCTGACAGACACAGTTCCCTCCAGAGCAGCTGCAGCGCAGCAAAGTCATGGGGTGTCCCAGCGGGTTCTGGTCCCTGGCGTCAGTGCCAGGTTTGCCAATGGGTGGTCTTTCCAGGGCCAGCAGCTCACCCCAGACTCAGCAGCCAAAAGGTTCCCATTCCCTGAGCCCTGCACTTTGAATGGGGTCCCTGCCTGGGTCTCTGGCCTCACAGTCCTCTTCTCCTTGATCAGGAGGCATGGCCCACCTGCAGGTCAGGCTTGGGGCGGGGTGAGCAGCAGGGCCGTGGAAGTTGGATTGGCCACGCCTATGCCCAGCGCAGGAGACACTGGCATCACTGGTATAACAAGAGTAGTCGCAGGCCCGGTTTGGGGCTCCCACCAGCACAGGGACCGTGTCAGGTAGGGCGGTGCTGGCTGAGGCCTCAGCACAGGAGAGCAGCTGGTCCCTGCACACCTGAACTTCAGGTTGACGATCGGCTAAGCCTGTGGTGGAAGGGAAATGCAGAAACAGTCTCTCCACTGAGGCCCCAAAAGAAAAAGAACCACACTGCTGGCTCTCCAACCCAGCCTGCCCAGAACACAGGCATGAAGCCTTGAGCTCACGGGATTCAGAGAAGAGATGCTAGGAGGTCACGCCTCACCTGATAACCCACGGCAGGTGGCGAGGCTCTCAGCTGCATCCATCTGCCAGTTAAACCAGTCTCTGCTCAGCACAGCTCCCTCTAAAGGGGCGGAGAAGACTTGAGACTAGGTGTGGCGGGACCAACCATGACCGCACTCACTACCCAGAGGCAGCTCCATCTGGAGAAACACAGGACACCAGCCTCGCACTGGCGGTGAGAGGGCCTTAGAAAACCATGTCTTGAGCTGTTGCTGAGGAAAGGAGAGGCGGGTAACAGGCAGCCCCCGTGTGGAAACTGACATGGCTCTGGGCAGGCACCACACACCATGTGCTCCCTCTCTCTTGGTTCTCAGAGCCCTCGGGAGGTGGGGCTGGACGCTCTGCTTTCAGTTCACGGATGAGGAACTCAAGACAGCAGCTACAAGGACATCTGCACGGGCAGGGCCAGGCCCCACTCCAGGGCCCGCCTCCCAGCACTTGAAAGACTGGCCCAGATGCCTTTCCATGTGCACTGGCTGCACAGATGGGCCTGGACTTTCATTAATCAGTTATCCCAGAAGGCAGCTGCCAAGTGAAGGGCCACCGCCAAGCCACAAGTAAAGCCACATCCCCTCCCTTTCCTGGAAACGGCGACCCGGCAAACTAAAATGGCGATTCAAACGGTGCCTTCCTTTGTTCTTCCCCGCACCCCTTCCCTCGCCCGCGGAAAATCCACCAACCTACATGAAGCTCTGCCAGCCGACCTATAGACGACAGACAGGTCGCCCTAAGCCCCTATAAAAGCCGCGCGCCCTTGCCTAGGCGCTACAACCTGATCCTCAGGTCCTGTAGCCACTGCATTCGACCGTTAAATCTCTTGGCCTTAACGGGTGTTGAGTCTCACTGTGCGCCACCGTCTTTCACCAAGGGCTGGCTGGTCATTCACAAAGCCCGTTCGCAACTGTTCCTCGAGCCGATCAGCCATGCCAGGCAGGCAAAAGGAAATTCTGGGACAAAAGAAGAGATGCTCATCACAACAGGAAGTGATCATGGCAGTGGTTAGGCACCGCCAGGGTGGGACAAAGGGATGGGGGAGGGGGCATCCAGCCACACAAAGGGTACCTGGTCCCAGCCAGGGGACGTGAGGCCAGTTGGAGGCCCAGACTTCACGCGCACCCAGCCTGTTTGTGTAGTTAATCCTTACTTATACGCCATCTCTATAAAAAAAATTTAAAAGAAGTGATAACTGACAGATGATAATGAAGGAGATAAAAATCATTAAGAATCACCAGACTTTTTTATCAACAGCCCTGAAGCCATTGGGGTAGATGCACCCAGGGCCAGATGCCTTATGAGTCCTGACGACATCATGGTACAACCAAGTACATTTTTGAAAACTTAGTCTGATCCATAAGGAATGTTAAAATAGAGTTAGCTTGCTCTGGGTGGGCAGAAAGGTATGCCACATAACTACAGAGATACCCTTCTGCAGCGGCTGACATTCTCAGGGTTGTGAATGCCGATGACCACGTATCCAACCCCCAGGCGCTGGCTGATTTCTCAAAGCAGCATCACTGACGTCCCCCAAACTCTAGACAGGAGTAGAGGGGAGTCCCATCTGGCTTGATTCTGCACTGAGTGAAATCTCAGACATGGGTCCCACCTGGAGTGTCTTTGTTTGATGAGAGACTATATGGGTCTCAAGTCCCTCCCATTACCGCCGCAATGGCTACTGGCCATGTGAAAGCCGGCCTTCTTCTTCCTGGTGCGATGCTCAGATTTCGCTCTGAACTCTCTCCATTTGAACGCGAGCACTTACTAGCATTTGATGACCTTGATAACGTCATTTTGCTTCTGGGCTGGAAATGTCCCCCTATGCCACCACGGGGACCCCTTGAAAAGGCAAGTTGGGTGGGTGGCCCGATGTGAATGCAGGACAACCCGCGGGGCTCCTCTTGGTAAGAAGGCACCAGCAGCTCACCTCAGCTTGGCGGCCTCAGGAACCAGTATGTTCTGAGAAAATACTGCCAAGAAGTCACCGGGATCTAGGAGAAACCAGGGTACCCGATTTGTTTGCCTTGCAGAATCCTGCTCTCAGCCTAGAAATACAGAGAATAGGCCAAATGAATCTGTGATGCACTTGAGGCTGGAACTACGTGAGGGCACCCAGGGCAAGCCACGACTAAAGGGCGTGGGGGAGCTTTACTGAGTTGTGGCACTTGAACTTGGCCCTGACGTGTGGATTCATTTACTCAACAAATGAGAACCAGCAGCTCCGTGGGCCCTCGGGTGTGGTGGTAAGCAAAACATGACCTGTGTCATTTCGATTCCAGCTGGGGAGTCAGTCTACAGAACGGCTAAACGTTGGGAAGATGGGTGCCCTGAAGGAAGGCAGGAGGGCAGGGAGCTAGGACAAGCAGGGAGGGTGGCCCTGAGGGGGACTCTGGCATCTAGGAGTCTGGGGACACAGGCTGGAATCTGCATGCCTGCCCTCAAAGGTGTAGACAGCACTGTCTTCCCAGTCTCTACCCTAGCAGGCCTGGGGCCTCTGCACTGGCTGGTCCTTGACTGGAGACCCTATTCCTCCCCCAGATACCTACAAGCCTCCCTTCACTCTCAAAGGCAACTGCTCAAATGTCCCCAGATGCGAGATCCCTCTGGTCACCCAGAGAGGGCAGATCACCCTGAGTCAGAGATCCCTCACTTCCCGCTGAGGCCCAATCTGGTCTACACTGGCGACAGCACCCCACCCCTCCTAGAGCCCCACGGAGGCGTGATCTTCACACACAGCACCAGAACCTTCCCTGTCATGGGGGCACCGGTGGGTGGGTGGGGCACCCCTGTCTGCCCAGGATCTAGGGAGACCACCGCACCTAGTTCCCAAGGTCTGTGTGGGTCCGGTCCCGGTGGTGGGACATTGGGAGCCTGCAGTCAACGTCACAGGTCAGGGAAGAAACCCAGCTGAAGGGACAGTGGAGTCACTGGAAGCCTGCAGCCAGCCTCCAGGGACCCGGTTGTGTCCATATGCATCCACCTCCAGGTGATGTGCTCACCTCTGAGAGTCTAAGAGGCCACCATGGAGGCCTGGGGGAGACACACTACCCACCTCGGGGCAACCCTGAGAAGGTGCGACCCCAAAACTGTATGACTCCTGGACAGAGAGAACTTCTGGATTATGCGACTCCAGAGACAAGCCATGCCCTCCTCCCCATGATGTGACCCCAGGATACTGCCTGGGCACGTAACCCTGGGCCAGGGTCAGGACAGAGCCTGTGCCACCCTAGATTATATGACTATCAGGACAGGCAACCCCTGGGACTTTGCCAAACAGGGAGTGGGCAACCGTGGTACCCCGCGACTCCAGGACTGTGCCACCCCAGGTCCAGGGAGCATCTCTGGACCTACAAGCCCCTGGGTCCCACTGGCAGGTTTGGCAGGGCAGAGAGAGGAGTGGCCCCAGCCTTCCCACATGGCCCCACTTGGAGGACAACTTTGTGGTGTAGCGTCCACGCCGTCCCTCAGGACACGACCTGGAGCCTGGAGCCTGGCCAGGAGCTGACTCCAGCCTGGCACCCCCTGCCTTGAGCCGCACCCACAAGGGGACCCGGGAAGCCTCAGGCAGGCTGTCACCCTCCTGCCCCAAGACTCTCCTCCATCCTGCTGTTCCCCCCTCTGTGGGCTCAGGACTGAGAGGCAGAGTGGGGGCAGACCTGTTGGCCCCCAAGCCCCACCCAAGTCCAGTGCCCCAGCCCCGAGCCCCACCCCCACATTCTGGACCCTAACCCCTCCCCCTCTCCCCACTTCCCTCGTGTCCTTGCCATCTCCCCCTGCTCTCCTTTCCCTCTCCCCGCACTCCCCCCACTGCCAGCGGTTCCTGTCTCCCCTTCCATCTCGTCTCTCCATCCTCCTCCCGGGAGCTCCTCCCCACCCCACCTGGATCTGAGAGTGACTGGAACAGGGCCTCTGAGCTATTCCAAAGGCTTGGGGCTGAAGGCTGATGCACAGACCTGGGAACCAGCAGGGCCTCAGTGGGGTCTGTAGTGCGAGTGGAGTCTCTGTGTCCAACCCTTGCAGCTGCAGTTGCTGTCAAAGGCTGGAAGGACTGAGCCTGCAAGGAGGGAGCTGGACTCAGGAGAAAGCTGGACCTAGGTGGGAGTGTAGACACTGGTGGGAGTGTAGACACAGGTGGGAGAAAGACTCAGGTGGGAGATGGCCCCAGGTGGGAGCTGGACACAGACGGGAGTGTAGACACAGGTAGGAGATAGACTCAGGTGGGAGCTGGACCCAAACAGGGGTGTAGACACTGGTAGGAGTGTAGACACAGGCAGAGCTGGCCCCTGGCAGAAGCTGGACCCAATCATGAGTGTAGACACTGGCAGAAGTTGGACCCAGGTGGGAGTGTAGACGCTGGTGGGAGTATAGATGCTGGCGGGAGTGCACTGAGAGGAGTGTGGTCCCTGGGGGAAGTGTGGGTCCTGGGGAGTATGGGCAGCAACGGGAGGGAGTTTTGGGCCCTGTGGGGGAGTGGACCCTGGGGGAGTGTGGATCTTGGGGGGGGGCACTCGGGGGCAGGTCCTGTGGTCTGTGCTCTGCAGGGCTGGTCCTGACCTCTAGTGAGAAAATGCCCCCAGCATGTGACTACTGAGCAGAGGACAACACCTCCTCTGTTCCTGAGCTCCACAAAAGAACCTCCTTTCTTCCTTCTTTGAAAATGAGACTGGAGCCAAAAGGAAGTGCAAGCGGGCCTGGGAATTCTAGAAGGTTCTGGAAGTGTTTTCGTTCCTTTCAGGGGTGGGTGTGGGGGAGGAGAGCAGCCACCGGGGGCCCTGAAACCCACCCCTGCCAGGCGCAGACACCTCAGGACTTTAGCCCTTTCCAGGGGCCTCCCGTCTCCTGTAAGTAGGAACAAGGGAGTATCTGTAGACAGAAGGTGGGCCGTGCCCTCCCCACCCTCACATTCCATGAGGGGACAGGTCCTGGAGAGGAAGCTGTGGAAGTCATCCCAGCTGTCCCTAGGCTGTCCCCAGCTGGTGCTCTACCTGGGCAGGTGGGTAGGTATGTGCACACAGGCTGGCTGCTCACCAGACAAGGCCCTGGCATGCCTCGCACTTAAAAGTCTGTATCCTGTTCACTCCCCTTGGGCTTTATGGCTTTACGAGGACTTTCCTTTGCCCGGGATTGTAGCTGGTGACACAGGGGCCGAAGAGGGCCCCACGTCCCACACACCAGCCCACACATCCCACCTGCCATTACACACATCCCACACGCCATTCCACACATGCCACCTGCCACTACACATATCCCACCCGCCAGTCCATGCATCCCACATGCCACTCCACACATCCCACCCGCCAGTCCTTGCATCCCACCCACCATTCCACATATCCCACCCACCACTCCATGTATCCCACATACTAGCCCACGTGTCCCACCTGCCATTCCATGTGTCCCACATGCCAGTCCACACATCCCACCTGTCACTCCACACATCCCGCACGCCAGTCCACAGGTTCCACATGCCAGTCCATGTGTCCCACCCACCATTCCACACCTCCCACATGCCATTCCACACGTCCGACCCACCACTCCATGTATCCCACATGCTAGTCCACGTGTCCCAGCCGCCATTCCATGTGTCCCACATGCCAGTCCACACATCCCCCCCGCCAGTCCACACATTGCATCCCACATGCCATTCCATGTGTCCCACACACCAGTCCATGCATACCCCCTGCCATTCCACACATCCCACCCACCACTTCACATGTCCCACCTGCCAGTTATGCCTCCCACTCACCAGTCCACACTTCCCACACACCAGTCCATGTGACCCACGCACCAGTCCACACATCCCACCCGCCAGTCCACATGTCCTACATACCAGTCCATGTGTCCTACCCACTAATCGACATGCCCCGCATGCCAATTAATGCATCCCACATGCCACTCCATGCATCCCACCTGCTAGTCCATGCATTCACCACACCAGCCCACACATCTCACGTGCCAGACTATGCATCTCACATACCAGTCCACGTGCCGCACATGCCAGTCCATACGTCCCCCTGCAAGTTCACGTGCCCATATACCATTTTACACATCCCGCATGCCACTCCACTCTTCCCACCTGCCAGTGCATGCGTATCACATGTTAGTCCACACATTCTGCACACCACTCTACATGTCCCACCCACCAGTTCACACATTTACATGCAAGTCTATGCATCCCACACATCAGTCCATGCATCCCACATGCCAGTTCATGTGTCCCACATGCTAACGCACACATCCCACATGCCAGCCCACACATCCCACATGCCAGTTTACGTGTCACACATGCCAGTTCACACATCCTACATGCCAGTTCACGCACCCCTAATGCAGCCCACACGTTCCACACAACAGTCCACCCTTTCCATATGCCAGCCCACAAGTCCCACATGACGGTCTGAGCAGTTCAGGACTCTGAGTGGTGGAAGAAGGGCAACCCAGCCCCCTGGGACAGCAGTCGGAGTTCTCACCTTGCAGAGGTGCCTCATGCCACAAACCCGACAGGTGGACTGGCCAGTGTGTGCATGTAGGTTGGCCACGCCATTATCAAAGCAGGAGCTCTGTGATGGACACGCACCCCACTCTGCAAGAGGAGTCCTTTGACAGTCCACAGCATCTCACAGAAAGGGGAAATGAGACCAAAGTCAGCAATGTAAAACCAGGCCCCAGGGAGACAAGGGGGAGGGGCCGTGGTGAGTGTGCAGGAGTCTGTGGGGCTGGAGCCTTGGAGTCAGCTTCTCTCAGAAGGGCAGATCTCTCCTGCAGGGGAGGTGGGAGCCCTGGACAGAGGTCCTGGCAGGCAGGATCTGAGGGGACAAGCAGCTGGAAATGTGTGGAAGGGGACAGGGCTGGGGATGGGGGAAGAATGTGGCACACAGGCTGTCCCCACCAGCGATCACAGAACACCATACCGTGCAGAATGGGGAGGCAGAGGAAGAAGCCTGGGCATCTCCCAGGAGGAGGCAGTGTGGGATGCAACTGCACCCTTGAACAAGCCCACAGGGGAAGCCATGGGGATGAGGGAGGAGGGCTCACCTCCTCTTAGCTCCCCACCTTCTGCCAGCTCCTCCCACCTCCTCTCAGCTCTTCCCGCCTCCTTCCAGTTCCTCCCACCTCCTCCCAGCTCCTCCCCTCTCCTCCAGCTAATCCCACCTCCTCTGATCTCCTCCAGCTCCTCCCACCTCCCTCCTCCAGCTCTGCCCACCTCCTCCCTACTCCGCCCACTTCCTCTCATCTCCTTCCGCCTCCTCCCACCTCCCCTTAGCTCCACCCAGCTCCGCCCATCTCTGTCCACCACCTCACACCTCCTCTCGCCTCCACCAGCCTCCTCCCATCTCTTCTGGGTTCCTACTGCCTCCTCCCACTCCATCCACCTCTTCTCACCTCCTCCACCTCCACCCACCTCATCCTATTCGTTCCTCCCACTTCCTGCCAGTTCCTTCTACCTCCTCCCACCTCTTCCAACTCCTCCTACCTCTTCCTAGCTCTGTCCACTTCCTCCCACCTCCATCTACATTCTCCCACTTCTGCCCAGCTCCTGCTACCTCCTGCCACCTCCTGCCACCTCCTGCCACCTCTGCCCACCTCCTCTCAGCTCCTCTCACCTCCTCCTACGTCCTTCCAATGCCCAAGGTAAACACAGTACTTCCTTGAGCGTCTGCCTGGGTCACACTGGCTGCAGGTTTGGACTCTGCCGGCCCTGAGTCTGCCTGGGACTCTCCAGGCGATTCTCCCTGAACCCAGCAGTGCTTGAGAACTCCACACCGCCCACATGGGCAGTGCAGGGAAAGCCAGACGCTTCCTGAAACACCAACCTCGGTGGTTTCTGAGTGGGCCCTGATGGGTAATAGGAATGTCTAGCTGATGTAGGGAGGGGCCTGCAGGTTTGGGAAGGATATTGCGGTGGTCTTAGTATTGCTGGGACCTGGGGCTCTGAACAAGTCCCCCAGTGTCTCTGTGCTTCCGTTTCCCTGCTTACAAAATGACAGAATGTGTTGCATGTGGCCTGATTGCTGGCTTTCCCTTCTACCTCCTCCGCGGTCTCTGCCCCCTCTCTCCCTGTTCTCACCCTCCCACCGTGAGGGCTGAGAAGCCCTGGGTCACCTCCCAGCTCCCAAGGGTAGTGGGAGACAGCACCCTTTCACCCTCAAATGCAGCAGGTGGCTCCCACCCGCCGGAAGTAAGCTCACTGGCCCCACTCCCATGGAAAGTCAGCAGACAACATGGGTTCCCTCAACAGTCTTTGGTAAGGGGCCTCCATCTGGCAGTCAAATTACTCAGATTTTTTTCTGAGCGATGTTTATTAAACAACTCATTAATTCCTGGATCCAACCAGCCCACACCTGCTGAGTACTTGTCCATGAGCCATCACTACAGATCCCAGGAAAAGTTGCAGGTTCTTCCTGTTGATGTCTGCTGGCCTCATGCCTGCCATCCTCACGTCAGCCTTCACAGAGCCTTCCCTTGAAATGTGGATTGAAATCCACCATAACATTCTTTGGAGGCTGCCCTAAGCAAGGTGTGAGGAACGCTGTCGAGCTTTCCTGACAAGGTGTCCGCTCTGAGCAGTCTTCTGCCAGAGAATCTGGCTGTTTAAGTACCTGAGAGGAGTAACCAAGAAACTGCTGCTGGTCTGCCTCATTGCAGCTGACCCCTCGTCATTTACCAGATTCTGCATAGCCCGCACTTCCACAAGGACCACACTTCAGAGTCCCTCGCAAGACATGGTCCGGCACATGCCTCCCTCTCCTCCTCCAGCTGTGAATTTGTCTGGGACAGGTGATGGCCAGGAAACTTTGCAGGGTGGCCCATGGAGACGACAGGCAGCCCAGCATGGACTCCCTGCATCTTCTGCATTCCTCCCCTCCCTGGCAAAGAAATGGCCCTAAGTAGGAAAATGGGTCAGGATGTGGCTTTTCACAGGAAGGACAGTTGCTGAGGAGAAAGCTAGGGGCACTGGTGGGGACAGGACCTCCCCAGATAGGGCTTCCAGCAGCCTCAGGAGGGGGCCAGAGAGTGTGTACAGTCTGCCAAGCAACTGGAGGACTTGTCCAGCCGTGCTGCCACGTAGCACCAGGCCTGCCTGGTGGCACGGCACCTTCCCTGCGACCAGAGTACCTCTGTCCAGGGCAGGACAAGCCAACTGGATGGCTGGATGTGCCCCTGGGCAGGACAGGCTGGCTGGACAGCTGGATGTGCCCCGCTACTCTAGGGCATTTCCAGTGATGCCTGAAAGGATGAGTCAGTTCCCACTGGGGTGGTTCTGGGGGTAGCATGGCGGGACTGTGTGCCCCCTGGGCTGACTTCCATGCTGGGAACAAACCCACCTCATGTGCTGGCTAGCTCAGGGGTGCTATCAGGGCCCATCCTCCATGCACTGCCTGCAGACGGAGACTTAGACTGCAGTCCTCTTCCACCAGTGTTTCAGTGAAACATGAAATAACCAAATGCTCCCGTCTCAAGGTGCCTCAACTGTGTGTTGTCTCTTCTGGGCATTTCTGAACTGTGGACGAGACCAGCGTCAGCCTCCGCCAATCTTCCTCATCTGTCCCAGCTCTCCCTCTCTCATGGAGAAGGCCACAGGGTGTTGAGGCTCTGCTGGGTGTTGTGTACACATTACCACATTTAACCCCCTCCATGACAGCCGGGCAGTTCTTACGAGTGATTCTGTTCCATATGAGGAAACCAAGGCTGGGAGTTGGTGCTGCTGGCACCTCACCAGGGGGTGGGGAGCTCTGGGCTGGCTGGCTGGGAGGCTGGGCTGAGAGGCCCACTGCAGCCTGGGGGTTCAGGACTCATCCTGTGTGCTCGGAGGTTGCAGCCTACGTGCACCAGATGCGGGGAGTGTCTGGGGAGGGGCGGCCTCTCTCCACAGGTCCCATGGGGAAACTCCCATGGGTGTTGCTGCCTGAGGAGCCCATGTGCAGCCTCAGCACAGCCTTGTGGGCACACCAAGGGCAGGGCACCAGGAGCTGGTTCCAGGCAGGGGCTCCTGCCTCCTGCTCAGATGTGGCTGCCGTGGGCTCTCGGTCCAATTCAGGGAACAAGCCAAGGCTCCCCATCTCCCCCATCTTCTCTGCTCTCGCCCTATCTGCCCATACAGTTGAGTTTAGAGGGACAGGAAGCCACCTAGGAGTTGGCTGCCCCAGAGACAGGGCCTTCGTTTAAGGGTAGCCTTGACTATGAACATGCGGCGGTCAGCATGAGAGTGGCCATGGATGGGGTTGCACGCCATCCATGAGAGCAGTGTGACTTGCCTATGATGTTGTGATTAAGGTCCCCAGGGAGTTTCTCACTGCTTGGGGACACGTATCTGTATTTAAGCCAACACAAATGTCTATGTCAGAGGCAGAAGCTCCCCTAACCTCGGTGTCCCTGTCTGGCAGCAAGAAGGTGGAACTGGGCAAGGGGAAGGGCCCTCAGAATGCAGGGTGGGGCCAGGAGAGGACCCTTATGGGGGGTGCTGAGCTTGGGTCATGCCCATGAGAGGGGACAGCTCACCCTCGGTGTCTCCCTGAGCTGCACTGTAGGATTTTAGCTGAAGGACTGAGCAGCCACACGCTGGGACCCAGGAGGGTGTCACTTCAGGCTCCCATGGGCCGTGGAGGCACATCTTGAGCTCCTGTAGCCCCTGGTCCTCTAAGAGGACACAGCCTGCTTCTTTTGGGGTGTGTATGTCATGGTTGCTGCAAGGGAGGCTCCCCTGTTTACCACATGTCTCCAAGGCCAGCTATCAGGAACAGGCCGCTGGGAAAACCCCAGTGTCTTCTCTGTGGGGTGGCTTGCTGTCCCTCCCTGAGTTAAGGGAACAGCAGAAGCCAGGCTCCCAGTAATCATTGTTAGAAAGCAGACAGGCCTTTGACGTGAGACAGTGCAGATGCAGTCATCAAACATAGCCTTGCACAAGTCACAAGCTCCAGCTGTCTCTGGTATGCCAATTTTTGACCAAAGGGTGTTAGAGTCCCTGAGAGTCCAAGAGCAGGTTACCTACACCCACATCTGTGACTTCAGCACCTGGCTCCATACATGAGTACCTCCTCCTACCTGTGGAGGTCCCTGTTGCCTGGTCAGCGAGAGGTCCCCATGGCCAACACCAGCTAGGCGTCCACTGCCCAGCCTTGTGCACAGATGAGGCAGAGACACCCCTATCCCCAAGCAGAGGGTCTGTCAGGACCACCACCAAGTTTGGGACATTCCCCAGGGGACAGGCCAATGGAGATAAATCAGCCCAAACCAACAGGGACTTGATGAATAAAACCCTGGTGCCTCAGCAGTCAGAGCTAGGGGCACCAGAGACAGCCAGGGGACCTGAGCAGAGTGTAGCCCAGGGATGCCTGTGAGACACTAGAGATGTGAACATCGGCCCAGTGCTTGATCCTGAGAGGGACTGTCCAAGGTTCAAGTATAAGAAGCATCGTTGGGACCCCACATGAAGGAGGCTGGGTGGGAGATTATACTGGTAGTCCTCACCTGAACATACACAGATGGAGAGACACCTGCTGGGGCCACTGCATGCACGTGAACACACGAGAGTTACCCAGGGCTTAGGGGTTATGCCCAGTAACATGCACATGAACATGTGAGAGTTACCCAGGGTGTAGGGGTCATGTTCATAAGCATGCATATAAACACATGAGAGTCCCCCAGGGAAAGGGACTGTGTATGAGGAGGGCAGGAGCAGGCTGGGGAGGGCGCGGGAAGCAGGTGGCCGAGGGGCTGAGGGTCTCCCCAATGGAGGGTCATACATTCGCCCTGGGCTGAGACCTGGGAGGAGGCGCCTGGGGGAGCAAAGTCATCCCCAGGTCCATGGTCAAACACCGGGCCTCAGGACTGAGCCAGGCTCACGTGGAGCCCAGGCCTGGTGCCTGTACCAGTGGATCGTGGGCAGAGCCACATACTTTGGAGTGTTGCTAGTCCCTTCCGGGTCAAGGACCCTCCTCCAGAACCCACGCACCCTTGACACACGCTGGTGCCCACACTCAGGAAAGGCCAGACCGTGTGTGCCAGGTGTGAGCAATGAGCCTGGATGGGGAGAGCTGGTGAGATGGTGTGTCCAACATCCCTGGGGTTCTCCCCACACAGCCCAGATGGGCACCAAGGGCGCCCCTCGCCCACTGTCGGGTGGACACCTGCCCCGCCTTCCCTGCCCTCTCACCCACCCTGCACCAAGCCTGCCCCATCCTGTGCCCCTCCCTCTCACAGGTGTTAGTCTTCAGCTTTGACAGAGTGGGGGCCCAGACCTTGACCTCTGACCCTGCTGGGTAGAGCCTGATGGGGTCCTCTGGTATTCTGCTGGCTCCTCCCTGGGATCCTCCCCACCTCTCTTGCAGGTGAAGGTCATGGGCCGTGAGCTCTTCCAGCAAGCGTGCAACCTGGCGCGCATCAGAGAAGCCCACTTCTTTGGCCTCTGTGTGGTCAGAAGTAAGCACTAGGGTGGGACCTCTGGGCAGCCAGGGACACCCATGGAGAGGGGTGGGGGTGTAGAGAATGCTGGGCCTCTGGAAGGCCTGGGTGCACACACACAACACACAATACACACATGCACACACACAGCAGACACATGCACACACACTTTCACACCACACACATGGTCACACCGCATACATGCACATACCACATGAATACACACATAGTCACACACCACACATATGCACACACATAGTCAGACACATATCCCACTCATGAGCATAGTCACAGCACCCCCACATACACACATCAAACACATGCACACACAGTCACATACCACACACACATCACACATGTGTATACACCACACACATGCAAACATAGTTACACAGCAAATACAAACCACACATATGCTGACATGCATAGTCACCCCACACACACATCACTCACACACACACACTCACACTCACACACCACACACATACCAAACACATGTATACACACACATAGTCACACCACACGCACACACACCACACATAGTTACATATCATACATAAGCACACACATAGCTACACACATGCAAACCACACACATGCACACACACCACACATGCACACACACAGTCACACATAGGCCCATGCGCCCATCTCAGGGGCCACTTTCTTACTTCCTCCTCTGGGCCCCGGACTGCGACCCGCCTCTTGAGTCCTGCTCTGTGAACAGCTGTCGCCAGGGCTTCTGGAAGCCTGTGTCCTTCCACAGGACCTGTATGTCTGTGAACTGCCCCCTGGAGTTCAAATGCATTAGCACCATAGGCGGAGTGGTCAGAGCCCTCTACCCATCTCCTCAACCGGGCCTCTGCCCTGGCTCCTCCCTGAACCCCACACCCAGACAGACCCCGAGCTGGAGCCATGGTGGGTGGGCACTTGACTTTGCCTGAGGAAGTGAGTGACGCCACTTTTATGCAGTTCTGTGCATGACTGGGGCCTTGAGGCACCAGGGTGACCAGCCGTGGACTCCTCTACAAGCATGACACTCAGAAGGGAAAGTGTCTGGGTTCTGGCCCTGCAGCTGCCTGGTTCCTGGGCCTTCCCCGCAGACTGGGCATGGGGATGAGCATCCCCCTTCACTCTCTGAGGATGGAGGGTCCGACCTTGGCCGGGAGCCAGCCAGAGTGAGACACCCCTCTGTCTGGGGCATGAGTGGACTGGGGAGAGACACATGCCACCTCCCTGCTGAAGTCTGGAGCACTCTGTCCCATGTGAAGTTCGCATGAGGTTGGGGAGACTCCTGAATGAAGTCCCTTGCTGCCACTTCTGACCCAGGCCCAGGGTTCTTCCTGTGTTTTGCTTTCTGGGTGCTGTGAGTGTAGACAGAACCTAGCGCTCCCACTAGCAGAGACGGTTCCTGCAGGTAGGCCTGGCCCTTGTGTGACCCGAGGGCAGGGGGGTGGGTGGAGGCCACTGCTGTCTTCCCTGGCGCCCCTACCTGTTCCTCAGTCCCCACCTGGAGCAGGACCTCGCTCCATCCCAGGGCCTCCCAGGGCGGTGCCCGTTGGCCAAGAGGAGGGAGGTCTATGGGGAAAAGGGGCAAGGTGGGGCGGGGAAGGGCCGCTGTGTTGATGAGAACTGGGCCTGCATCCCCGACGTGGGCGCCACATGCCCTGCCCTGGGGTCCCAGGGGCAGGCATGGATTTGGGACTTTCTGGGCAGTGGGGGAGGAGAGGTCGCAGACACTCCCCCTTTCCCGCTGTGTGTGTCAGGCAGTCCCCACTGCTCTGGGGCATTTGGGAATCACACCCTGCTCTGCCGTGAGGCTTGAATGTTGGCGCATCCACTCTGCAGGAACAGCTCTGCAGCAGTTTGCCATTTTGGTTCACGACCCCCGTGTTAACCGACCCTTCGACACCTGCACTCTGTGTCTGGGTCCTACAGTCAAAGGGGGTAAACACTGGCAGGGGAGCCTAGTCTACATCAGGGGTGCAGGGTGCCAGTGGCTGGTTTGCACTCCCCACATGCCGTTTCATTCGAGAGTGTTCCTAGTCTGTGGGGTTGGCGTCAATGTCGCCACCAAGCAGGAATCAAGTTCCCTGCTGCTGCTATGGAGACAGCGCTGGGAAGAAGCCAGTGGGGCAGCCTGTCGGGCCAAGGCTGGGGCCTGGGTAGTGATCCCAGACCTCATTTGAGAGGCCTTAGGCCTAAGTATGCCTTCCTGACATGCCCACCTGGCAGAGAGCAGCCCCATGAACCCATGGTGAATTCACGGTTGGAACCTCGTGGGACCTGAAGCCGGGGTTGGGATGTGGCCGCTGCTGCCTTCCTCCTCTGAGCCCTGTCTGGTCAGAGCCTGGGGCGTGTCCTGCTGTCTGGAGGCTGCTGAGCTGAGTGAGTTGGTCTCTGGGTCACTGCTGGCCCAGGCTTGAGGTAATCAGTCTGTCCCCCACTGACCTGCCTCCTGGGTTCTCTGCTTTTGTAAGTGGGGGGGGGATCCCAAAGCATCTCCTCTCCCACAGGACCTGAGGGCTGAGGCCATGAAGGCCGGTGCACAAAGAGGTTGCCGTGGTCAAAAGGGCCCCTTGGAGAAGTGGTTCTAAAGGAGACTTAGACTGTACCCCAGGCCCCAGTGGGCGCCTGTGACTGGATGGGTGTAGATGGCATGCAAGGAATGTTCCAGGCTCGGGCAAGGACTGGCAGAGTGGGTGGTGTGGTTTTGGGGATTCCAGACACAGGAGTGAGAGATTCCTGAACCTGGGGGTGGGGGAACTTGGTGCGGGAGGTATTGTCTCACCCTTCCCCCAAGGGCCTGGTGAGGGCTTCTGGCTCCTTCATGCCCCGGGACAGTTGAGGCAGAACACCACCTTCTGCTGATAAGGCACCTCGGGTGGCAGGGCCAGTTCCCTCTTCCGTCCACCTCCTGTGCTCTGTAGGTTGGGGGAAAGCCCCCAAGGCGTGTGTACCCCCCGCCTCCCCGCACAACCTGATGACTGAAGCCTTGAAAACCTGTCTACAGGGAGGTCACTGGGTGAAGAAGGGCCTCTGGGAGGGAGACACAGTTGGAAAGGGGACAGTGGGTGTGGGGCATGGGTGGACATGGACCTGACCTCCAGCCTGTGGTTCGGCCTGTGGCCCTAAGTCCCAGAGACATCAGGGACAGAGTTCGGGGGTTCTCAGGAGTCTTCACACAGAAGGAGGCATCCAGCACTGGCTCCTTCAGGAAGGACCATCCCCCACAGCAGGGGACACAGTACAAGGCCTCTCCCTGATGACTGGGAGTCAGCGTCACCAGGCGGGATGCCCAGTCCTAGATCTCACTGTGCAAACCCAAAGTCTCCATGATCATCAGTGTTAGGGAGCTGCGGACACGGTGCATGGCCAGAGTCCATGGCCTCAGCATCGCAGCAGCCCCAAACCCTGGTTTTCCTTTTGGTGGAGTCACAAGTCCCAGCGGCCAGCCGCCTGGACCTCAAGGTGGAGCTCAGAACACGTGATGCATGTGTACCGTGGAGTGTGCACCACCTGAAGTCCACCTGCCGACTGACCTGGCTCAAAGGGCAGAAGGAGGAGCCATGGGAGGGCAGAAGGGAAGGAAGGTAGCCTAGGTCCTCGAGGGTCAGCCTGGGACAAGAGCCTGCCCAGGGCAGGGGTCAGGGGTCAGGGGAGGCCCCGCAGGGCAGGCGTGGCTCGGCCCTGCAACAGCTCCGGCCAGGGCAGGAGGAGCACCTGGAGGTTTCTGGGTGCAGCCCAGTGGGAGGGTCTTTCGAGTCCGGCCTGGCTCCTTCTCGCCATCTTTCTTGACACCTGAGGTGGCCTGTGGTCGCGTTCATTGCCTCGGAGGACACGCATCAGGGCAAGTGACCCTGGCAGCGTGGCTCCAACTTCTGAGCCACCCTGGCTTGCCCATTCATGGGGTCAGACCCACTGGTCCTCAGGGTAGTCCTTCCCTCTTCTCCCTAGATACCCGGGACCCTTGACAAGCCACTTTATCCCAGAGCAGTTGGCCTCTGTGCCTCGATTTCCCTAAATCATCCACCCTGTGCAACACAGGCCTGTCCACACCAGCTCTGAACCCACGGAGGCCAGGCAGGCCCAGCCTGGCTCTGCTAGCCCCACATGCCTCCTTGACCTCCGTGACTCCCTGACCTGTTGGATCTCATGCAAGGGAAGCCCAGCCATCCTGGTTCTGCAGAGTCTGGCCATGGGGCAGAGCGGCCAGCGTCCTCAGCTGAGGGGCACCCGGGCAGCCCAGGAAGGGACAGGGCCAGGCCAGCAGCGGCACCACGACTTTCCACGGGACATTCCCCACTGGACACAGCACCAGCCTGGGATGTGGACACTACGGCGGGAGGTTGAGAGGCTTCTTGGGAGAGTGGAGAGGGGAGGGAGCCACTCAGTAGCCGGTCCTGCTGCAGGTGGTCTCCAGGAGGGGTGTGGGCTACATACTCTGGCACGTGCCTGCCCTGCACCGAGAACAGCGGGGCCTGAGCCCTAAGGGGGCCGAGTTGCGCTTCATCTGGGAGGCCTGTGGGCTGTGCCCGTCCACCTCTTCAGGCTATACAAGGTGCAGCGCTGCAAGGAGGGAGGATCCTCGCCCCAGGATGGGGTGGACGGAGCCCACACCCCTGACTGTGTGACCAGGACCCAGGATAGTGTGGACGGAGCCCCACACTCCTGACCAGGACCCAGGATGGGGTGGTCAGAGCCCCACACCCTGACAGTGTGACCAGGACACAGGGTGGGGTGGATAGAAACCCCTTACCCATGACAGTATGACCAGGACCCAGGATGGGGTAGACAGAGCCTCCCACCCCTAACAGTGTGACTAGGACCCAAGGTGGGGGAGATGAAGCCCCACACCCCTGACAGTGTGACCAGGACTCAGGATAGGGTGGACGGAGCCCCACGCCCCTGATAGTGTGACCAGAACCCTGGGTAGGCTGGACGGAACCTGACACCCATGACAGTGTGGCCAGGACCCAGGACGGGGTGGACAGGGGTCCCGAGGATGTGTCTGGTGTTTAGTGTGATGAAAGGAATGTTTTATGTGGTGACATGTCACTGAGGTAGGATTCCTGCGCTCTCCAGTATTTCATAGTGGAATTAAACCTGGCCAGACTGACCACACCCTGCCCTTCTGAGAGGCCCTGTTCACCTGGACCCAAGACCTTGACATCTCTGACCTCTGTGTCCTTAGGATAAGAAGGAAGAGCATTCTACCATCATCCTGGGACTGACCCCCAAGGGGATACACATCTCCCAGGTGAGGGGAGAGGCTCTGCCAGCCTCAGGGAGCCCCTCCCCATCCCTCTCCCCTCTGCATCCCCCCCCTCCTCCCACTCCTCCCATCTGCTTCTCCCCTCCTCTCTCCACCCCTCCCCTCTCCCTGAGGGCTGGCTGAGCCCTTCCTCCCTGGCTGTTTTGCAGGAGGTGGGCTGAAACTCACAGCTGCTGCATGACCTCCCCTGGCCCCACATTGGGAAGCTGGCGTTTCTGGTGGGTTTCTGGGGTCTCAACACTACTTGAGCCCTGGAGAGCCGGGGCAGCTGTCCTGGGCACCCTGTCCACATGAGACACTGGTCCCCTCCTGCTGGCCTCTCACCACTACCAGACCCAGCCCCCAGGGACGTCAGGGCCTGTGTCCTCAGGTGCCGCGTGGCCAGCCCTGCAGGCACTGGTCCTGCTGGTCCTGACGCTGCATTGTGGCCACAAGGCCTCTGGCTCCTGAGAGAAAACGCAGGAAAAATGAAGACGGGGAGATCATAGATGTGCATGTGGGTGGCTTTGTCCTCTCGTCCTCGC
This sequence comes from Carlito syrichta, assembly GCF_000164805.1. Taxonomy (NCBI): domain Eukaryota; kingdom Metazoa; phylum Chordata; class Mammalia; order Primates; family Tarsiidae; genus Carlito; species Carlito syrichta. Next base: position 18,943 of record NW_007087227.1, on the reverse strand, counting down.
CCCAGATCCATGCCCTGGTCAGCCTTCAGGAGGTGCCAGGGATAGGATGACAGTGACCATGGGGCCACTGGACGGCAGCCTGCTCTGGACAGGAGCCTGAGGCCATGACATCCCACCTGGAGCTCTGCCCCCAGCAGCCATGGGCAGGAGGCATCCAGCGCTGCGCCTCCCGAGGTCCAGCTGCCTGTCACCAGGGCAGAGCAGCACATGACAATGACCCTAGACACCCCATTGCCAGGCACGTAGCATAGAGGCCCAGGCAGCATCTCCACTGGCCGTGGCCATGTGTGGCGGATGTCCCTCCTGTCACCAAGTCACAACCTCTCCTCTCGTCCAGGGGGAGCAGCTGGAGGTTCAGCTGGCCAGGCTGCCTGTGCGGAAGTTGGCCTACCACACAGGCTGTGCGTGGTGCATGTGTCACCTGCTGCACCTTCTGTGTGCCAGTCACAGACTCCGCCTCCGTGTGCAGCTTGTGCTGTGCCAACTGCAGCGGCTGGAGGAGGAGAAAGGTGGGTCTGCGGATGCTGGCCTGTCATGGCCGCCTGGCTCCTGGGTCAACCAGGAGTTGGGTGGAGGGGACCCCGCTGCTAGCCTGCATGTCAGGGTTCTCCAGATGGGTAGGGGAGGACAGCCCAGGTATCCTGCCTCGGTTTTTTACTCCTCGTCTCCTCTGCCCCTCAGAGAGTAGGAGACGCAGAGCAAGACAAGGCCTGGCCTCAGCCTTTCCGCTGGTGGGGCCTCTCTCATTCTAAGAATACCCCACCACTGCACGTCTGTCCCCTGGGTTCTTCCCACCCAGCCATCTGGGCGCCCGTCTCCAATCCACCCACACTGTCTGCTCCCCAGAGAAGCAGTAACTACCAGGAGTCCTGCATCAGCGACATGAGGGAGGTGGGCCCGGGCCCGGCCAGCAGGGGCTCCCTGGGCAGCAAGGACAGCGGTAGGCAGTGCCCCTCACTCTGCTCAGCCGACAGCCACAGCTGCTCCCACGTGTCAGGCATCAAGGCCAACTCTTAGCTTGTAGAGTCTAGGGAAATGTCTGTGGATGCCCCCTGGGGGCCAGGGAACGCCGTGGGAAGGCTCTGTCCTGCAGCCCCAGCGCCCACTGCAGCAGTCCCACCACACATGGTGACAAGCCCAGGGGGAGGGCAAGTGTGAGCCCCGGTAGCCCTGGCTTGCCTGTTGCTGTGGGAGCTGAGGTGACAAAGACCTGACCTGCCCTCCAAGTGCTGGGCCAGGGAGGGGTCAGGCCATGTGTGATCTAGCTCCCCAAAACATGCTGGAACAGGAAGACAGGATGGGGTCCTTTAGCCTTCTTGGCAGCCCACCTCAGGAGCCTCTGAAACTCCTGGGAAGCCTCTCATGCTCCTGGGGAGACCCTGAGACTTCTGGGGATCCTCTGAGATTCTTGGGGAGCCCCTGAGACCCCATGGAGCCCCTCATGCTCCTGGGGAGCTCCTGAGACCCTTGGAGATCCCCTTATGTTTGTGGGGAGCTCCTGAGACTCCTGAGAACCCCTTATGTTCCTGGGGAGCCCTTAATGCTCATGGGGAGCCCCTGGGTCTCCTGGGAGCCTCTCATGCTTGTGGAGAGCCGCTGAGACTCTCAGGGATCCCCTCGTGCCTGCAGAGAGCTCGGCCAACCAGCTCCCTCCTGAGTTCCCACCATCAGAAAGCCTGGGTGAGACAGTGACTTTTACTCTTAGGCTCAGCTGAAGTGAGAGACAGTCAGAGCTGTGCCAGTGTGCTGGCACTGCATGTCCAGTCAGCCTCGCATGCAGCTGCTTCTCCTGAGGATGCCTGGGTTGGTCTTGGCCATGGGCCCTAGAGCACCTGCCTGTCTCTAGAAAGGCCCAGAGCATCTTCACACCCTCGGCAGTAGAGATGATGGGGACCACTGGGGACCAGCCCAGGGCCTGGCCACACAGGGTCACCTATAGTCAGAAGCCGTGTGTCATAGATAAGACAGTTTTTCAAGCTATGTCACATCTAAGTATCTCTAGAAATAGACAAGCTTGCTGGAAATACTATCTCTGCCAAATAATCGATTCCATATAAGGTTGTAACTGACCAAAAAATGAAATGAAATCATGGCTAACTGCTTTGCTTCACATACCTCTGGGTGACTCAGCATCACCCAGGGCCACTCAGGTCACTCAGGGATACCCAGCACCAGCCAGGTTCAACTGGGGTCACCTACAATCTCCCAGGGCTACCCGGGTCATCCAGGGCCAGGTAGTTCTGTCACTGACCTCTGTCCACCATGGCACTTGTATGTCTGCTCCACAGTGAGGACAGTGGCCTCATCTCTGAGGCTCTTTCCAAGCCCTGTGGTCTGTTATCCTGTGGAAATCGTGCTGACGCACCACATTTGCACAGAAACCGAGACTGAGTTGCTCAGGGCGGTGGCCATGCTGACAGCAGGCAGCATGGGCAGAGCTGTCTGTCCTCGGCCTCGACATGGCCAGGTGGGCACCCAGGTCCCAGAGCTCGTGGCTTAGACATGGCTTAGTGGGCAGTTCCCCACCCTCGTGACGGGAAACCATCCTGGCAGACCCTCTGCTCACACCTTCCTCCTCTTCGTCCTCCTCCTCCTCCTCTTCCTCTTTCTCCTCCTCTTCCTCTTTTTCCTCCTCCTTGCAGCCTCTCACTGGGAGACCTTGGCAGAGGTCAGAACCAGGGAACGGAGCACAGAGGCCCTGCACCAGGTAGGGTCCCACCCTCCACCCTGCTCTCCCAGATCCCCGGTCAGGATTCTTCATGCCTTCCTAGGCCATCCAGAGGGGTCCCTTGACAGACCTTTGAGAGCACATCGGGGAACAGCAAGACTCTGGGACGGCACAGGGTGGGCTCTGGGTGGAGGCCTGCACAGGACCTCGGGCAGTCACCCCAGAACCCAGGCTCTGGGCAGCTCCACCCATGTGAATCAAGGGCTGTTCTTGGGTCCGAGATGTCTCAGGGCTGGCATAGTGGCCCACGCTCAAACTGTTCCTAAAATACACCAAACACTGAGGATCCATGAGTTACATGGAAGTGAAAGTCAGGAAAGAAGCTTGGCTGGTGTGCCCTGGGTCCCGGTGTCAGGGCCTTCCCTACCCAAGGGTCATGGAGAGCTCCCAAAATGCAAGGAAACAAAATACCTGGGCCCCTCCCTCATGGAGGTCACTGCCTGGCCTAAAGAATGACGCAGATGTGTTATTAGGGAAACTGAGGCAGGGTGGGGTGCTGCAGTGCTGTACAGCAGAGGAGCCTTCTGGACGGAGCAGCCTGGAGGCCAGGGAGGGTCAGGCGGGAATCTGAACCAAGAATCCCTGCGGGACTGGTCCATGGGACAAGGCCAGCGTGTACAGAGGTCCATCCAGCAGTTAGGCAGTCACGGCATAGCTTGGAGGTGGAGGTGGCAGGGGTGCTGCTGCAGCCACCACCAGTGTTGAGGGTACTCCATGAGGCTGGGGTGGTAGGAACCACAGGCCTACCCCGAGGTCCATCCCTGCAGATCCAGGAGGTGCATGTCGGGGGTGGTGAGAGCCAACATGGCCACAGCCGGTACAACATGTGTCTGCACAGAGCCCCAGGTCTCGCGCCCACCTGGCTCAGCTTCACCTTGGGCGGTACCCCAGAGTGTGGGCTGGCAGCCCCCCATGAAACCGGGACCACCCTCCACAACCCGAGGTCCATGAACCGCCTCTCCCTGGACCTCCTTGGGGAGTACGCGCCCCTGCAGGAGTTTGTGATGTAGGAGCCATCCATGCTGCAGCTCCATCCACACCCGCCAGCCTTGGGGTGGTTCAGCCCCTTCCATTCCACTGCCACATGACCATGGCACTTCCTGCTAACTGGATGCCACTGCCTTCCTCAGCCAGCATCCCCCATATTTTCCCTTGTAAGAGGAGTGGAGCAGCTCTGATGTCCTCCTGGCAGTGAGACCGGGCCTGCACTCCTGCCTGCCTGTGGCGCACCCGGGAGCTGCTTCCCTTGGGGTCTCTGGGGCCAGAGTTGCTGTCCAGTGTCCAGAAGAGTCAGGGGTCAGCCCTCTGGCAGCCTGCCACCAGACCTAATCTGGGACAGAAGGCAGCTGTGCCCAGACCTGGAGAGAGAGAGAGACCTCTGCAGCCCCCCTGCTGATTCGCTGAGAGACGGTCCAAGAGACAGGCGGAGTGGGCAGGCTTCCGCGTCCCCGACCTGGATGCACGGCGCTATCCCATGCCAGGCTTCCCCAGACCACTCTCTTTGCCACTCTTGGGCCCAGATCCTGCTCACGAGGGCTGGATCTGCCTACAGAGCCATCACCCAGGCCTTGCGGGAGACCCCGGCCACCATCCACACCAGCAGGCCACCACTGGAGGTGGTTCATTTCTTTACCTTTTCTGGCAAGTCGGGGCTTCCAAAAACCCCACTGTCTTGGGGCCAAGCAGGCTCCCCTCCCACCTCCAGCCACAGGGCCCCAGGGCCCCTCCCAGCCTCCAGGTGGCATCCTTGACTCTCCAGGGTGCTGCTGGTGCTGCCCAGCTGGTGGAGGGAGATGCCTTGGATGGCAGATGGGGGCTGGCTCTGCATGTCACCTGCCCTGGCCCACGTGGGCCGCCCTGAGAAAGGTGAGTATGGTGGGTAATGTGACCGGGATGCCGTGGTCTCCTCAGGGCCTCCTCCCTACACAGGATCCCCATGTGCACCTGCTGTCCTCATGTACAGGTGAGTCACCAGGACTCCCTGCTGGTCTCAGGTTCTAAACAGCATGTGAGATCATGATGGGCAGTGGGTACCCTGGACACCACTGAGCTTTTGCTGTGTTTGGTGAAGACATGAGGACCTGCCCTGCCCCAAACCTGCTGGAGAGTGAGAGCAGGATCTGAGCTCCTGGCTGGCATAGGGCTGCTGGGCGAGTCCACAGCATAGGGCTGGCATAGGGCTGCTTGGGCGAGTCTGCCTGGGCATCTGCTTTCTGTGAAAGAGAGAGACCTCTGCAGCCCCCCTGCTGATTCGCTGAGAGACGGTCCAAGAGACAGGCGGAGTGGGCAGGCTTCCGCGGGTGCCCTGGTACCTGCAATATGGAACCCAACCACCATCCAAACTTGGGCCTGCCCAGTTGCCTGGGAGTGAGATGGGGCCTCTGTGGTGGGGAACCCACTCGGGTGCTGGTGGCTACTGGAGTCTGTGTTCCAGAACAGCCGGAGCATCCTAGTGCTGCCAGGGTAAGACTTGCCAGTGACCTGGGTGGGATTTGGGGCTGTGGATAGGGGGGAGGGCAGCCAGCAAAGCCAACTTCCCTGGGTTCCCCAAATGTCGTTCCTCACTGGTACAAAATAGGGCGAATCTACCCTGGCCCAGGTCAGTGACTTCTTCTTTGAAGAAACTTGGGAACGGGAGCTCAGCCCCCAGAGCATCAGGGAATTGTGTGCTGGGGTCGGGCTGGAGCCAGGACACCGGCACACGTGCTCACACACTTGCACACTGACACACATGTGCATATGCACACATGTGCGCACACACACACACTCTTCACATCCAGGCACTGCCTGTTGGTCACCTTGGCCACATGCCATAGACTGTGGCTGCCACAGCCACTGGACTGCAGAGGCCGGGCCAGCCCATCCCTAATCTAAGAGCAACAGCTGGAAGGTGACATGGAGGTCGGAACCTGCATCCTGTGTCCTTGCAGACCCAAGGCCACCGGGACCCCTGGATGACCCTGGAAAGCCACTCCAGTCCCACTGGGAGTCCTATTTCTGTCCTTCCGCTGGGCCTTGATGGCAGACATGGAGAATTATGCCAAGTGTCTACTAACAACCGGGTGCATTCCACCAAAAATGCTGATCTCTGGTCTTTAGGGAATGTGGAGAGGACAATTAGAGGTCTGGCTCTCCAGATCCCTGCTTGGGAGGGGACAGCCAGGCAGGCCACTCGGAGCCACTGGGCTCAGACATCCAGCAGGAGACTGGGTGGGCACCCTTCATGCTCAGGCCCTGTCTTTGCTAACCCCCAATCTCTGCAGCCCTGCCCTGTACCCAACCACACCTGGAAGGGTAAGAGCCATGTTGGAAGTGAAGGCCAGCAGGGAGGGCGTTCCTCTCCAGAGAGGAAACTGGCCATGGAGCAGGGCCACGGGAGGAAGGGAAAACCTGTTTTCCATTTAAGTTTAGACCAAGGGTCTTTTAAGCAGAAGAGCCGTTGTCCAGGAAAATGAACACTGACTGGTAGGGACGGGGCGGTTCCTAAGAGGGACAGGCAGGGCTGGACAGACTCACACTATGACCATGGACTCACACCATGGCCACGCTGTCAAGGGGGTTTCATGGCCTCCCAGGGGTGGGATGAGGCAGGTGGGAGGCTTGAGGCAAAGCCTCAAGTAAAGTCTCCCTCTTACCCCATCTGTGGGACTGGACAGAAACCCACCTTTCAAACTCACCTGGACACCCAGGAGCAGGCTGGCAGCTCTGAGGTATGCTAACAGCAAGCAGTCATATCCTCACATGACCTCGGCCAGGGGTGGCTGGTCCGGCAGCTGGGATCAGGTCAGAGGTCAAGTTGGCAGGTCACAGTCACGAGGCTACCGGAGATGCAGGGACAGAGTCTAACTGCCGCTGGATCTGGCGCTGCTGAGTGCTGCTCTCCCTGCTGGGCTGGGAGGTAGGAGGGGCAGGTGTGGGAGGCACAGAGCGTTGGTCCAGCGTGGTGACAGGGCAGCCTGTGTGTGGGGCATGCGAGGTGTGGGCCTCTCTGATCCCAGGTTCCCAGCCAGCCTCTCTCACGGAAGACGAATTCCAGGCAGCATCCGTCCTTCCTCTGGAAGAGCCTGGCCATGGTGATGGCGGCCTGAGGACCACGCCCACGGGCAGAGAGATTGGCAGTCCTACAGCCACAGCCTCGCTGAGCGTTGGGTCTTCAGTGAACGTGAACTCTGTGTCCTACCAGGCAGGGCCAATGTGCCACCCCACCCAGGAAGATGGCGCTCTGGGCCCATCCAGGTGCTCCCAGGGCTCTACAGTTTTGTCAACTGGCAGAAGATGTCTTAGCCATCACCAGTTGGAACCCTTCCCAGGGCTTGGCCACACACGCCTCTCAGCATGGGGGCACCGCTGGGACTGTGGGTGCCTTGGGGGCTTGCCAAGGGGAGGCTGTCTTAGAGACACACTTGACCTGGGTGTGCAGGGAAATGTTTCCAGCCGGGCCATGTCATCGCCAGCTGTGGGGGTAGCAGGGAGCTCAGGACAGGGAGGCCCAGGGCCAGCGGTCACTTCATGGACTGGACACGTCCTCCCAGCACTGGTTTCATGGGGGGGGTGGGGGCACATGGCAGGAGGAGCTTCCTTCCAAAGCTGGAGCCTCAGTTCTGGCAATTCCACATTCCATGCCGAGCTGGGAAGGGAAGGAGCCATCAGACTGTCATAAGGAGGACATGCTGCAGTCTGCCTGCTAGGAGATGCTGGATGCTTCACAGAGTCCTTGATGAGGTGGTGAGACACACAAGCCAAGTGCTTATTAATCACAGGCAATTAACTAATAAAATGCTGTCACAGGACATTGGATTATCTGTGTTATTTGCCAGCTTTAGAAGGGCTGTGATGTGGTGGCTTCTAGCTTTTCCAGGCATTTATCTTCATACTTTGGATTTTGTGCTCTTATTTTTCTCTGGAGGAGGGTGCCCCACCCCACCAACCATGAGAGCATATGGCCTCAGCACCGGCCCACGGGACAGGAAGCTCAGCCCTGAGAAAGGGCCACAGGGAAAGACTGCTGGGGCCTGGGCTCTGGGCACCTGCCAGCCTGTATGTCACCCTGGGCTCCAGAAAAGGAGTTGGGCCCTTCCCCTCTGCTCATGTCAGGCCAGGGCAGCTCACTCCTCCTACCCAGGCAGCACACGGGTGCAGGTTTCTGGGTCTGTGCTGATCACTGGAGAAAGGTTCTTCTCTTGCGCACATGGATGGAATCAGGTGTTTCTGACACCAGAGCCATTTGTGCTGCAGACACGCAGCTGTGACTTCTCTCCAAGACCCGCTTCCAGACCTGTTTTATGAGCAAAAATTGCGGATAAGAAATGGATTGTTGTTCTTGGTCTGAGCCTGTGCTCTGGTGCCCCCCACGGTAGTGCTCCCGGGACCCAGTGCCGGTGCTTGGGCTGTTAGGGGCTGAGGAGGCTCATCTTCTCAGGGTCTTGGAGACAGGGTGCAGCCTCAGCACCATCCTCCTGGCAGAGGACACAGTGGGCAGCTGTCCCCCCCACCACCAGCCCCTCTTGAGTCCCAAGCAGAGCCTTGGGGTGGAGTGGGCCACGCTCCCAGTCCAGCCCCATGGCAGGCGGAGGCCACAGGCCAGTCCCTGTGGCTGACTGTCCGTCACCCAGTGGAGGCTGCCCTGCGGACAGGCACAGCTCTGTTGCCAGACCCAGTGTGGCTCCTCTCCGTCCCAGGGACGCTGAGGAACACCCCTGGAGCAGTCACTGCCTAGGGCCATCAGAGGCTGAGCCTCTAGCCTTGCATGTTGAGGTCACACCTGGGCCTCCTGTGCTCAACACGGGCCACCACGGAGCTGCTTCCTGGGCTGATGGGTGACATCTCCGGCTGAGACCTGAGCCTCCACTGCATCTTGGGATGATAACACTTTCATTTTCTGTTATCATGTCCTGGGACCTCCTAGCCCACAGTTCAGGCCCATCGCTGCCAGGAAGTATCAGAGGCACAGGGGCATTCTGGTAGGCCCAGGTCCTCCCACCGTCCTCTCCTTTCCATCCCCTCTGTCCCCCACTCTGGCCCATCCAGGGCCCAGGCCTCTCCGATGGGCTCCATGGAAGCTGGATTCATACCCTCTGGGTGACAGATGACCAGGCCCTGTCCTCCCTCAGGTGCCTGCAGGTGGACACTCCACATCACACCACTCCTTGGACCTCTCCAGTGGTTGGTTCTCACCTGTGGTCATTCCTCCTTGTGGTTATTCCCCCTCGTGACCATCCCTCCCCATGGTCTTCTCTCCCCCTGGTCATTGCTCCCCATGGTCATCCCTCCCCGTGGTCATCCCTCCCCCTGTGGTCACCCCTCCCCCGTAGTCATCCCTCCCCCCATGGTCATCCCTTTCCCCGTGGTCAGTCCTCCCTGTGGTTAAACCTTCCCGTGTTCATTCCTCCCCCATGGTCATTCCTCCTCCATGGTCATCCCTGACCCATGGGCATCCTTCCCTGTGGTCATCCCTCCCTGTGGTCATTCCTCTCTGTGATCATTCCTCCTCCTGGATATTCCTCCTCTGTGGTCATTCTTCCCTTGTGCTCAGTCCTCTCCCATGGTCAGTCCTCCTCCATGGTTATTCCTTCCTGTGGTCAGTCCCCTCATCGGCCTGTGTGGGGTGCTAGGTGTCTCCTGGACACCTCACCTGAATGGCCCCGTCTCCTCTGCTGGTCAGGAGGGAAGCCTGTGGCATGTTCCAACATGCATCAAACCCAGGGAAATGCAGTCATGACATTGAAACTGACAGGGTGAAGTACACGCCTCACTAACACACACCACCTAATGCCCTCCCCCTCAGGTGCTGTAATGCGCAGGGTGGATCCGTCCCCACTAACACACACAGCAGCAGGAGGAGGGTCTCACAGCCTCCCTTGGGTGTTGTGATGCTCTGGGCAAATCTGTGCCCGCTGCCGTCATCACACTCAGAAATGAACGCCTTTGGTCGTGTCCCACATGTGCCTTGCTAGAGTCCAGGAAGCAGTGGCAGAAATGGAATGTGTGACATTCCTCAGCCCAGACTCCACCCACAGAGCTAATGGCTAAGAACCCGGGCCCTGCCGCCTGTCCTCCCCATGTGGGGCCATGTGTCCTGTGTGCTCAGCTCTGGGGCTTCTGCCTGGGCAGTAACATTCTTGCAGGGTGAACGGGGAAGAACAGCAAAACAAGACTGACCACCCTGTGGCACCTGCACTGCACGCACCTCCTTCAAGGCTTGCAGCCACAGTCTCACCCTCCCTCTTCAGGTGACGAGGCCACGTGTCAGAGGCTGTGGATCCGTCGGGGGTGCACACAGAGCTGGCATGGTGGAGCCACTGTGAACCTGGTTCCATCTGCCTGACTCCGGAGCCTGGCCTTGTGCATGATGTGAGATGACAGGGCCTATCCGCCCCACACGCCCCCTTCCTGCCTGGTCGCACATGAGAAGCCGCCCACTTGATGGCTGGCAGGCCTTGACTTGTGGTTGTTCATATTCACAGTGGTTCCCTGGGAGTAAAGCCGGGTGTGCCGAGTTCACACACACACTGTTTATTCCTGAGGGCACCAACGCCATGATGCACTGACAGGAAACACACTTTAGGGGGAGGTTCATCTGCATGTTTCTCCCATCCATGCCCTCTCCTCTGTCCGGGAGTGGGGCGGCCTCCTCCCGGCCCTGCCACGCTCGACCTGCCGCGCTCGGGTCCCAAAGCTCAGACTCTGCAAAGTCTGTGCCACGTGCTTCCGGCTGGGGGACACACACAGGATCACCAGCAACTTGGCGTCACCTCCTTGAAAAGAAGAGAGAGACAAGTGACAACAGGGACAAGCATGTGGGGAATTCCAGAAGAGAACGGCTTCCCCAGGGCCAAGATGCTGAACAGCGACCTCAGCCCGGACAGGACCCATCCTAGATGGAACCTCAGCATGGACTGGACCCCAGCCTAGATGGGACCCCAGTCTGGATGAGACCCCAGCCTGGACAGGACTCCCATCTGGATGGGACCCCAGGCTGGATGAGATCCCCCACCTGGACAGGACCTCAACTTGAGGGGACCCTAGTCTGGATGGGACCCCAGCCTGAATGAGACCCCAGCCTGAATGGAACCCCTGCCTGGATGGGCCAGCCGCAGAGCACCACTGTGTTCTGGGCAGGGCTGTGGGCTGGGGTGGGCAGGCTCTGAGATACAAGGCCCAGGTGCCGCTGTCGGGCACTGGCCAATGCTTCGCCTGGGGTAGCAACAGGCCTTCACCCACTCCAGAGTCGAGGGGTCAGGGGGTGCGAGGCCAGCCTAAATCAGGCCTCACACACACTCCCACAAGACTTCTCCACTTCTCTTCTCGTGGAGTCCTGCCTCTCCCGTGAGGACCCGCAGTGGGCTGAGGAGTCGGAGTGGGAACCAGTACAATGGGAAGAGTGAGGAGAGCGCAAACCAGGAGACAGGGACCACAGTGCACCGTGAGGCAAGGCGGCCAGGCCCAGCATGACCAGCAGGCCTCCCTGAGAGCTCACAGGTGGGTGGCACCTGGAGTGGGATCATGTGTGGGGTCGCACCTCACCCAGGGATACAGGTGGGGTCATGGACAAGAGTTACAGGCGGGGTCACACTTGGCCCAGCGATATTGGGTAGGTAGCACCTGGCCTAGGGTTACAAGTGGGATCATGGTCCAGGGTTACAGGTAGGGTCACACCTGGCCCAGGGATATGGGTGAGTCACATTTGGCCCAGGGTTACAAGTGGGGTCACACCTGGCCCACTGTTATAGGTCGGGTCACACCTGGCCCAGGGATATGGGTGGGTCGTACCTGGCCTAGGGTTTCCAGTGGGGTCATAGCCCAAGATTATAGGTGGGGTCACACCTGGCCCAGGGTTACAGGTGGGGTCATGGCCCAGGGTTACGGGTGGGGTCACACCTGGCCCAGGGTTACAGGTGAGGTCATGGCCCAGGGTTACGGGTAGGGTCACACCTGGTCCAAGGATATGAGCGGGTCACATCTGACCCAGGGTTACAGGTGAGGTCACGTCTGGCCTAGTGATATTGAGTGGGTCACATCTGGCCCAAAGATATGGGTGGGTCATACCTGGCCTAGGGTTTCAAGTAGGATCATGGCCCAGAGTTACAGGTGGGGTCACACCTGGCCCAGGGACAGGCAGGACTGCCCAGGGCCCTGGGGACAGGCAGGGCAGGCAGGTAATCAGGGCAGTGCTTACCAATGGCCTCCTGGAGGAAGTGGGTGAGCCTGCTGTTCCGGTAAGGGACGTGGCCGCGGCGCTCTGACAGGGCCCCCAGCACGTCGGCCAGGGCCGCAAGGCTCCGGTTGATGCACGCCGTCTCCCTCAGGGCCACACCAGTCACCCCGGACTTGCCTGGAAGGGTGCAGGGACCACAGACCACACACTCACACACCATCATCATTCACCTCAAGACTGGGTCAGGGACAATGACGCAGGTACCTTGGTGAGCATGAGCCTCAAGGCATTCATGGGAGAGGCCCTGCATGGGAAAGGCACTGACCTGGGACCCTCATCCCACAGCCCTGCCGGGGGTCCCAAGGACCTCTCTCATCTTGGGAGCCCCAAGGGCCCCTCTCACCTCAGGATCCCCTAGGGCCCCTGTCATCTCAGAACACTAAGGGCCTTTCTCATCCCAGGGTCCCCAGGGCCCGTCTCATCCCAGGGGGCCTTTCTCTTCCCTGGAGGCCAACATGTGGCCCACGACTTTGGGATTGCTGTGGGAAGACACCAACCAGGAGACCCTGACAGGGATCGGAAAACCACCTGGAGGGGACACGCCACGCTGAAGCATCCGGGGGTCTGTCCACATCCCCACCTCAAGGGCTTCTGCCAACATGTGTCCACCCAGGAAAGTCGCCAGCCCCGGCTCACCGACGCACTCGCTGCCTGCCAAGTCCACGAGCTGCAGCCTGGCCCACACCTTCTCGCTGTGCCCTGTGGGGTCCTTGGGGATGGGCCTCAAGGGTGAAGCTCCAGGAGACATGCTCCTGCTCCTATCCGTCCTTCCTGCCACCGTGGGCTGAGGCTGCGGGCAGGTGGGCTCCGGGGAGAGGGCTAGACTGCAGGGCCGGCCTAGTACAAGGTGGGGGGGACAGTGTCACAGAGCCCATTGAGCCCCACATGTGACGCTCTGGGCCCAGGCACACCCACATGGCTTTGCCTTGCGGCTTATACCTAAGTGGACGGGAGAGGGGCTGGTGACCATGGGTGCCTTCCCTGGGGAAAAACATGAAAAGGAAGAGAAAAGCATTTTCCAGCATGGAAAGTTGAACGATTGCCTAATCTCTCCAAAGAACATTGATAATGCTCCTTAGAAAGATGTGGTAATGACGTTAATTAAAATCCCAGCTGGAAAACCCACTAGCCCTTTGAGAAGTGAATTCCACGATCTCTGATCATCTTCCACAAAAATCTTCTCTTCTTTTTAATGATGTGCCGGGTCTGAGTGTCATTCCTAAATAAACTTAGAAAGATTATTTAAAACCATAATAATATAGCCGGGTTCGGTGGCTCAGCCTGTAATCCCACGCCTTTGGGAGGCTGAGGTGAGTGGATTGCCTGAGCCCGCGGGTTCGAGACCCGCCTGGGCAGCGAGACCTCAACTCTACAATAAATCAAAAAAATCAGCCGGGCGTGGTAGCGCATGCCTGTAATTCCGGCTACTTGGAAGGCTGAGGTGGAAGGATCGCCGGAGCCCAGCAGGTCGAGGCTGCGGTGGCCGGGAGAGGCCACTGCACTCCAGTCTGGGCGACAGAGTGAGACTCCAACTCAAAAAAAAAAAAACCATAATAATATATATGTATTATGCAAAACATAGAAAATACACCCAATTTTCAGAAAGGGCATGAGATCAAGTCTATTCCCACACCACACACGTAGCCTCCCTCTCTTCTGAGTGTGTCATGTGTTTCTGGTAGAAGTAGCGGGTGTCCCATGCCCTGCCCAGTTCCCATAGGTGAGGCATGCTGTGGCCAGTGGTGCTGGCTCCAGGCAGGCGGCTACAGCCGGCATGTCAGTCAGTGTGTCACCATCACTACAGTCAGCATGTCACCATCAACTCTTCCTCCTGCGCCTGAGCAACCTTAGAGGCCACACATTTCAAGCATCATCGTAACAAAAGGAAGAACACTGGCCCACGCGAGTGAGAAGTAGCCTCTCCTGTGTCAACCCACAGAGACCCAGGGTTCTCGTGACAGATTGTGACACTGAGGCCCCAGGCCTGAGGTTCTCCAAGTGTGTCTCTAGCACCAGAAACGTGCAGAAATGCAGATTCTGGGTCCCATTCGAGCCCTGCTGAGTCTGACTGTAGGGCTAGTGTCTGCCATCTGTTTGCACAAGCCCTGTAGGGGACTGGACGTTATAGCTCAGGGTTGGGATGCCACAGGTCTTTTGACATGACACTGCCCAAGATGCCACAGGTCTTTTGACACATGTCATGTTTCTAGCACAATCGGAATCATTTTATCCATAGGGTAGTTTGCAGCTTAGATTTTAAGCTGAAATTCCATGGACAGCTTCTTTCTCAAGAATGCAGACGTCCCAAAGTATGAATATGCCCATTTTTTTTCTGCTATGTTTTATTTAGCAGGATGACTTCTTCCCGTCTGTGACCCCAGGGGACTCTGGGTTGGGTTTCCAGTTGTCAAATGTGCACTCGGGCCCTGTGAGATGCCTCAGATGCTGCGGATATACTGAGGTTTTTTTCTTTGTAAGTGGGGTTTTCTGCTACTTGCAACTGGCCAGGTGTAAACGGTGCCTTACCGGTGCCATCAGAGCCAGGGGCTGTGGTGAGAGTCACAGTGATGATTAGGTGAGACCTGGACGACTCTGCGTGCACCAGTGTGGGGTGCTGAGCCCGGAGTTGCTGGCCTGCCCACACGAGCCTCACAAGCTCAGCGGCGCTGCCCACTGCCCTGGTGGACGACAAGCATCAGCGAATACCCTGAAGCAGCCAACCCGCCCTCACGGTCACCTAATACTCCCCCACCGACAGACACCACTCACACAAACTAGGTGAGATTTCAAGAAGGTGGGCTGGAGCCGGTCTGGGGCAAAAAATCAAACATGACAAAGTAGCTTTTTTCTTTCTATTTGTTGGGGCCTCCCCGGATCTGCTTTACTCTAACTGCTTCCCCTGAGATAACCAACCATTTCAGACAAAGTCAGAGGCTGCCACCCTCTCTGCATCAACAAAACCCTCAGCTGTGATGTCCCAAGGACCCACGTGTTAACATACTGTGGCCATCAATCATATTGATGAAATGAGAGTTGAATCTGCTTTTCTGCATTAGGGGATGAGACACGACTCCAGATCGGAGCTCCTGATCGGATGACATGTGACACAGTCTGTCCATGGGAAGCTCAAGCTCTGGCCACATGATGCAAATACCTCAAGCTCTCAGGCCCTTTACCCTCGCCACCCCCAAGGCCCTGGGCTCAGCAGCCTGTCCTGGGCCTCCCCAGGGGGCAGCTCCTCCAGTGACCTCCCAGGCTCCTGCAGAGCACACCCGGCCCACGGCAATGGACCAGACATTCATGAACTGAGGAGGCGTGTCTGTGAGATGTGGACCCTTGCTTCTGCAAGAGGGTTCATTATTAAACATTGGTATTTACAAGGTAAATGAGCACATCTGTCCTTGACTGGTTGGTGGGGACAAGTCACTGCACCACCCTGGGCCTGTCTCCTTGCCTGTGAGACAGGATGGTGTCTGTCCCACAGGCTCTCACCAAGAATCACATAGAATATACTAAAAATAAATACTAAATACATATATATACATATATACCAGCTGCCCAAAAAATGTATAAGCATCTTAAGGAATGTTATCTATGAATCACTTTTCGAAGTTGAATTGAATAATGGTAGCAAAGTGTAGTATGATGTTTGCTCAACCGTGCTGCCACCGTTTTCTTTGACTGTCCTGCCTGTCGCATGGTGATGCTAGCATTCATTTGATTAATGCCATTTTTTGAGTGAATGTCATACTTAAAATGTGCATTTTTTTGGCACACACACACACACACACACACACACACACACATATATATTCACACACACATATATACAGATATATATATTCACACACACATATCTATATACAAATATGTATACACACACATATATATATATATATTTTTTTTTTTTAAGAAACAGAGTCTTGCTATGTTGCCTGGGTTGGTCTTGAACTCCAGGCCTCAAGTGAGCCTTCAGGCTTGGCTTATTAATTCGATTGTACAGACTTTAAAAAAAATCTTTAACAGATGTATTAAGATATCATCGATATATACAATTGGATATATTTAAGATGTCTGCCTTGATGTTTTGATCTATGTATACCTTGTGAAATGATCACCCATCTCAGCTCATTAACACCCATATCCTCTCTATGCAGTTACCATGAAAGAAGGATGATTCTTGAAGTAAACTGACACTCATGCAACACCCACTAAGCACTAAAAAAGCACAGCAAACCATTTGCTGGTGAGCAGGACCGATTTGGCCAGCACAGCCAACTCCACTTGGGATCCTCCCGAAGTGGACACTAGTTAAAGAACTGCAGCCTCCTGACCACAGTCACACGGCCACTCACTTCTGGGTCAGCAACGCCACCTCCTTCCTTCCTGCCTTGGTTGTCATCACCTCGCGCTTGACCCCTGACCCTGCTGTGGAACTGTCTTTGGCCAGAAGGTCAAAAATGTCATTGTTGTAAACTTCCACTATGGAAACATCAACTTTTGAGCTTCTTGATGGATCTTCTGAAATAAGCCTGGGGGAGACAAGAAAATAAACCACCAGAGAGACGTAAATGACCCCTTGAGTCAGTCTTAACAGAATGGGCTCAAGGTAGGACACTTGTAGCCCTGGAAGAAACTCAGCAAAGCAGCGTGAACTGTGATGGGAGGCACCTTGACATCTGGGGAAAGGGGACGTGCTACTCAGACAGCAGGGGGACAACTGCTTGGGCAGCAAGTTTGTATAATTGGAGTCATAGTTAACCAGCTGCCATATAATCAGTGCCCTGAGATTCCCAGCACACCAGGTAGAAGCACAAAGAACACATGGATTCAAGAGTGATCCAGAGGAACACATGGATTCAGAAGTGATTGCATCACATTCACCAGGACACAGAAGCCAAGGCTGCGGGGACTTGAGGCTTTTAGCATATTCCGGGAATGGGGCCTGTTGAGTTTAAACTTTTCCTACTTCCGGGAAGATGTGTCTAGCATTCTTCTGTCCCCCTGTGCAATGCAGTCAAGCCCTCCCGTGACCCTCAGAACCCACTCAGACTCTTGAGAAACTGCTGCGTGTCTTTGCTCCCTCTGGTAAGTACTTTGTGCTGACTGTGGAACATTTTAAAAATAAAGACATTATACTTAGAGGGAAAACCATAATCCCACAACAAGGAAAGTACAGCCCCCACACGTGGTTCCCTCCCTCCCTCCTCCCCATGCTTTCTGCTCTGTCCCTTTGGCTAAACTCCCCTCCTGGCTCTGTCACCAAGGGACAGGCCTCCTCTGTCTCTGGGCAAGCACTGCTTCCCTGACACCTGCAAGTCAGATTTTTAGCACTGTGTTCTCCTAGTTCATCGAGTGATTCTAGGGGACAGGATGCGACAAGAACTTGAGGAAAAACCCAGTCAGGCATCTCCCAGTCCAACATCGAGGTTGAGTTTTTTATTCAAATCTAGAAGAGCGTTGTTGTCTAATGATAAACAAGGAAGAAAGCAAAAAAGGCCAAAATGAAAGCGAGTATAAGTAAAATTCCAGGTAGAAACCATGAGTGGCAAAGCATTAAGATTTGGTACATGTGTGCTCAGCACCGGGGTCTGTAAGGACTCTGGATGGAGTGTCTGGGGTGGGAACCAGTTACAAAGGGCACTTGAGAACCCGCCACATGGCAGCACAGTGTACTGAATGTCCAAGGACTCTGGGGGGAGTGTCTGGAGTAGAAACTGACTACGTGAGCATTGGCATCCCCCAGACAAGGCAACACAGTTCGCTGAGTATCCGAAAACCATCTTGGCGTTTGGTCCCTCACATTCCTATGACAGGTTGCGTCTTGGAGTGTCACAAAACCCATATTAGACATTTCTCATCTATGTAGTAACTGGAGTTAATTTGACAGTTCTTCCACAAGCAACTGTTGAGTTTCTGCCTAGATTCTAGGAGCAATGTTGAAACTATGGTTTAGTCTCAGCCTTTAAAAAGCATGTGTCTAGTAGGCGAGATACGCATGCAAACAGTGGCTGTGTAGTGCAGTAAGAACACACCCAGGAGCCTCTGACTCCAGAGGGTGGATG